>NW_026872077.1:0-143577 GCF_033458585.1 Syngnathus typhle
AAAGTGCTCAGCTCGCCGAGAAAATGCGATTTAAGCAATAAAATTAAAAATGCTTATAAAACATAAACCAAACGTTGGAGGTGGTCATTTCTTAATGCGCAGTAATAAACTCGGCACTCTAAAGCACCCGAGAGCGTTTTTTTCGATGCCAACCTAACCAGAGTGACGGGAGCGGCACAATTCAGAAAAAGTGCTCAGCTCGCCGAGAAAATGCGATTTAGGCAATAAAATTAAAAATGCTTATAAAACATAAACCAAACGTTGGAGGTGGTCATTTCTTAATGCGCAGTAATAAACTCGGCACTCTAAAGCACCCGAGAGCGTTTTTTTCGATGCCAACCTAACCAGAGTGACGGGAGCGGCACAATTCAGAAAAAGCGCTCAGCTCGCCGAGAAAATGCGATTTAAGCAATAAAATTAAAAATGCTTATAAAACATAAACCAAACGTTGGAGGTGGTCATTTCTTCATGCGCAGTGAATAACTCGGCACTCTAAAGCACCCGAGAGCGTTTTTTTCGATGCCAAGTGACGGGAGCGGCACAATTCAGAAAAAGTGCTCAGCTCGCCGAGAAAATGCGATTTAAGCAATAAAATTAAAAATGCTTATAAAACATAAACCAAACGTTGGAGGTGGTCATTTCTTAATGCGCAGTAATAAACTCGGCACTCTAAACCACCCGAGAGCGTTTTTTTCGATGCCAACCTAACCAGAGTGACGGGAGCGGCACAATTCAGAAAAAGTGCTCAGCTCGCCGAGAAAATGCGATTTAAGCAATAAAATTAAAAATGCTTATAAAACATAAACCAAACGTTGGAGGTGGTCATTTCTTAATGCGCAGTAATAAACTCGGCACTCTAAAGCACCCGAGAGCGTTTTTTTCGATGCCAACCTAACCAGAGTGACGGGAGCGGCACAATTCAGAAAAAGTGCTCAGCTCGCCGAGAAAATGCGATTTAAGCAATAAAATTAAAAATGCTTATTAAACATAAACCAAACGTTGGACGTGGTCATTTCTTCATAAGCAGTGAATAACTCGGCACTCTAAAGCACCCGATAGCGTTTTTTTCGATGCCAACCTAACCAGAGTGACGGGAGCGGCACAATTCAGAAAAAGTGCTCAGCTCGCCGAGAAAATGCGATTTAAGCAATAAAATTAAAAATGCTTATAAAACATAAACCAAACGTTGGAGGTGGTCATTTCTTAATGCGCAGTAATAAACTCGGCACTCTAAAGCACCCGAGAGCGTTTTTTTCGATGCCAACCTAACCAGAGTGACGGGAGCGGCACAATTCAGAAAAAGTGCTCAGCTCGCCGAGAAAATGCGATTTAAGCAATAAAATTAAAAATGCTTATAAAACATAAACCAAACGTTGGAGGTGGTCATTTCTTAATGCGCAGTAATAAACTCGGCACTCTAAAGCACCCGAGAGCGTTTTTTTCGATGCCAACCTAACCAGAGTTACGGGAGCGGCACAATTCAGAAAAAGCGCTCAGCTCGCCGAGAAAATGCGATTTAAGCAATAAAATTAAAAATGCTTATAAAACATAAACCAAACGTTGGAGGTGGTCATTTCTTCATGCGCAGTGAATAACTCGGCACTCTAAAGCACCCGAGAGCGTTTTTTTCGATGCCAACCTAACCAGAGTGACGGGAGCGGCACAATTCAGAAAAAGTGCTCAGCTCGCCGAGAAAATGCGATTTAAGCAATAAAATTAAAAATGCTTATAAAACATAAACCAAACGTTGGAGGTGGTCATTTCTTAATGCGCAGTAATAAACTCGGCACTCTAAAGCACCCGTGAGCGTTTATTTCGATGCCAACCTAACCAGAGTGACGGGAGCGGCACAATTCAGAAAAAGTGCTCAGCTCGCCGAGAAAATGCGATTTAAGCAATAAAATTAAAAATGCTTATAAAACATAAACCAAACGTTGGAGGTAGTCATTTCTTCATGCGCAGTGATAAAGTCGGCACTCTAAAGCACCCGAGAGCGTTTTTTTCGATGCCAACCTAACCAGAGTGACGGGAGCGGCACAATTCAGAAAAAGTGCTCAGCTCGCCGAGAAAATGCGATTTAAGCAATAAAATTAAAAATGCTTATTAAACATAAACCAAACGTTGGAGGTGGTCATTTCTTCATGCGCAGTGATAAACTCGGCACTCTAAAGCACCCGAGAGCGTTTTTTTCGATGCCAACCTAACCAGAGTGACGGGAGCGGCACAATTCAGAAAAAGTGCTCAGCTCGCCGAGAAAATGCGATTTAAGCAATAAAATTAAACATAAACCAAACGTTGGAGGTGGTCATTTCTTAATGCGCAGTAATAAACTCGGCACTCTAAAGCACCCGAGAGCGTTTTTTTCGATGCCAACCTAACCAGAGTGACGGGAGCGGCACAATTCAGAAAAAGTGCTCAGCTCGCCGAGAAAATGCGATTTAAGCAATAAAATTAAAAATGCTTATTAAACATAAACCAAACGTTGGAGGTGGTCATTTCTTCATGCGCAGTGAATAACTCGGCACTCTAAAGCACCCGAGAGCGTTTTTTTCGATGCCAACCTAACCAGAGTGACGGGAGCGGCACAATTCAGAAAAAGCGCTCAGCTCGCCGAGAAAATGCGATTTAAGCAATACAATTAAAAATGCTTATAAAACATAAACCAAACGTTGGAGGTGGTCATTTCTTAATGCGCAGTAATAAACTCGGCACTCTAAAGCACCCGAGAGCGTTTTTTTCGATGCCAACCTAACCAGAGTGACGGCAGCGGCACAATTCAGAAAAAGTGCTCAGCTCGCCGAGAAAATGCGATTTAAGCAATAAAATTAAAAATGCTTATTAAACATAAACCAAACGTTGGAGGTGGTCATTTCTTCATGCGCAGTGAATAACTCGGCACTCTAAAGCACCCGAGAGCGTTTTTTTCGATGCCAACCTAACCAGAGTGACGGGAGCGGCACAATTCAGAAAAAGCGCTCAGCTCGCCGAGAAAATGCGATTTAAGCAATAAAATTAAAAATGCTTATAAAACATAAACCAAACGTTGGAGGTGGTCATTTCTTAATGCGCAGTAATAAACTCGGCACTCTAAAGCACCCGAGAGCGTTTTTTTCGATGCCAACCTAACCAGAGTGACGGGAGCGGCACAATTCAGAAAAAGTGCTCAGCTCGCCGAGAAAATGCGATTTAAGCAATAAAATTAAAAATGCTTATTAAACATAAACCAAACGTTGGAGGTGGTCATTTCTTCATGCGCAGTGAATAACTCGGCACTCTAAAGCACCCGATAGCGTTTTTTTCGATGCCAACCTAACCAGAGTGACGGGAGCGGCACAATTCAGAAAAAGTGCTCAGCTCGCCGAGAAAATGCGATTTAAGCAATAAAATTAAAAATGCTTATAAAACATAAACCAAACGTTGGAGGTGGTCATTTCTTAATGCGCAGTAATAAACTCGGCACTCTAATGCACCCGAGAGCGTTTTTTTCGATGCCAACCTAACCAGAGTGACGGGAGCGGCACAATTCAGAAAAAGCGCTCAGCTCGCCGAGAAAATGCGATTCAAGCAATAAAATTAAAAATGCTTATAAAACATAAACCAAACGTTGGAGGTGGTCATTTCTTAATGCGCAGTAATAAACTCGGCACTCTAAAGCACCCGAGAGCGTTTTTTTCGATGCCAAGTGACGGGAGCGGCACAATTCAGAAAAAGTGCTCAGCTCGCCGAGAAAATGCGATTTAAGCAATAAAATTAAAAATGCTTATAAAACATAAACCAAACGTTGGAGGTGGTCATTTCTTAATGCGCAGTAATAAACTCGGCACTCTAAACCACCCGAGAGCGTTTTTTTCGATGCCAACCTAACCAGAGTGACGGGAGCGGCACAATTCAGAAAAAGTGCTCAGCTCGCCGAGAAAATGCGATTTAAGCAATAAAATTAAAAATGCTTATAAAACATAAACCAAACGTTGGAGGTGGTCATTTCTTAATGCGCAGTAATAAACTCGGCACTCTAAAGCACCCGAGAGCGTTTTTTTCGATGCCAACCTAACCAGAGTGACGGGAGCGGCACAATTCAGAAAAAGTGCTCAGCTCGCCGAGAAAATGCGATTTAAGCAATAAAATTAAAAATGCTTATTAAACATAAACCAAACGTTGGACGTGGTCATTTCTTCATGCGCAGTGAATAACTCGGCACTCTAAAGCACCCGATAGCGTTTTTTACGATGCCATCCTAACCAGAGTGACGGGAGCGGCACAATTCAGAAAAAGTGCTCAGCTCGCCGAGAAAATGCGATTTAAGCAATAAAATTAAAAATGCTTATAAAACATAAACCAAACGTTGGAGGTGGTCATTTCTTAATGCGCAGTAATAAACTCGGCACTCTAAAGCACCCGAGAGCGTTTTTTTCGATGCCAACCTAACCAGAGTGACGGGAGCGGCACAATTCAGAAAAAGTGCTCAGCTCGCCGAGAAAATGCGATTTAAGCAATAAAATTAAAAATGCTTATAAAACATAAACCAAACGTTGGAGGTGGTCATTTCTTAATGCGCAGTAATAAACTCGGCACTCTAAAGCACCCGAGAGCGTTTTTTTCGATGCCAACCTAACCAGAGTTACGGGAGCGGCACAATTCAGAAAAAGCGCTCAGCTCGCCGAGAAAATGCGATTTAAGCAATAAAATTAAAAATGCTTATAAAACATAAACCAAACGTTGGAGGTGGTCATTTCTTCATGCGCAGTGAATAACTCGGCACTCTAAAGCACCCGAGAGCGTTTTTTTCGATGCCAACCTAACCAGAGTGACGGGAGCGGCACAATTCAGAAAAAGTGCTCAGCTCGCCGAGAAAATGCGATTTAAGCAATAAAATTAAAAATGCTTATAAAACATAAACCAAACGTTGGAGGTGGTCATTTCTTAATGCGCAGTAATAAACTCGGCACTCTAAAGCACCCGTGAGCGTTTATTTCGATGCCAACCTAACCAGAGTGACGGGAGCGGCACAATTCAGAAAAAGTGCTCAGCTCGCCGAGAAAATGCGATTTAAGCAATAAAATTAAAAATGCTTATAAAACATAAACCAAACGTTGGAGGTAGTCATTTCTTCATGCGCAGTGATAAAGTCGGCACTCTAAAGCACCCGAGAGCGTTTTTTTCGATGCCAACCTAACCAGAGTGACGGGAGCGGCACAATTCAGAAAAAGTGCTCAGCTCGCCGAGAAAATGCGATTTAAGCAATAAAATTAAACATAAACCAAACGTTGGAGGTGGTCATTTCTTAATGCGCAGTAATAAACTCGGCACTCTAAAGCACCCGAGAGCGTTTTTTTCGATGCCAACCTAACCAGAGTGACGGGAGCGGCACAATTCAGAAAAAGTGCTCAGCTCGCCGAGAAAATGCGATTTAAGCAATAAAATTAAAAATGCTTATTAAACATAAACCAAACGTTGGAGGTGGTCATTTCTTCATGCGCAGTGAATAACTCGGCACTCTAAAGCACCCGAGAGCGTTTTTTTCGATGCCAACCTAACCAGAGTGACGGGAGCGGCACAATTCAGAAAAAGCGCTCAGCTCGCCGAGAAAATGCGATTTAAGCAATACAATTAAAAATGCTTATAAAACATAAACCAAACGTTGGAGGTGGTCATTTCTTAATGCGCAGTAATAAACTCGGCACTCTAAAGCACCCGAGAGCGTTTTTTTCGATGCCAACCTAACCAGAGTGACGGCAGCGGCACAATTCAGAAAAAGTGCTCAGCTCGCCGAGAAAATGCGATTTAAGCAATAAAATTAAAAATGCTTATTAAACATAAACCAAACGTTGGAGGTGGTCATTTCTTCATGCGCAGTGAATAACTCGGCACTCTAAAGCACCCGAGAGCGTTTTTTTCGATGCCAACCTAACCAGAGTGACGGGAGCGGCACAATTCAGAAAAAGCGCTCAGCTCGCCGAGAAAATGCGATTTAAGCAATAAAATTAAAAATGCTTATAAAACATAAACCAAACGTTGGAGGTGGTCATTTCTTAATGCGCAGTAATAAACTCGGCACTCTAAAGCACCCGAGAGCGTTTTTTTCGATGCCAACCTAACCAGAGTGACGGGAGCGGCACAATTCAGAAAAAGTGCTCAGCTCGCCGAGAAAATGCGATTTAAGCAATAAAATTAAAAATGCTTATAAAACATAAACCAAACGTTGGAGGTGGTCATTTCTTAATGCGCAGTAATAAACTCGGCACTCTAAAGCACCCGAGAGCGTTTTTTTCGATGCCAACCTAACCAGAGTGACGGGAGCGGCACAATTCAGAAAAAGTGCTCAGCTCGCCGAGAAAATGCGATTTAAGCAATAAAATTAAAAATGCTTATTAAACATAAACCAAACGTTGGAGGTGGTCATTTCTTCATGCGCAGTGAATAACTCGGCACTCTAAAGCACCCGATAGCGTTTTTTTCGATGCCAACCTAACCAGAGTGACGGGAGCGGCACAATTCAGAAAAAGTGCTCAGCTCGCCGAGAAAATGCGATTTAAGCAATAAAATTAAAAATGCTTATAAAACATAAACCAAACGTTGGAGGTGGTCATTTCTTAATGCGCAGTAATAAACTCGGCACTCTAATGCACCCGAGAGCGTTTTTTTCGATGCCAACCTAACCAGAGTGACGGGAGCGGCACAATTCAGAAAAAGCGCTCAGCTCGCCGAGAAAATGCGATTTAAGCAATAAAATTAAAAATGCTTATAAAACATAAACCAAACGTTGGAGGTGGTCATTTCTTCGTGCGCAGTGAATAACTCGGCACTCTAAAGCACCCGAGAGCGTTTTTTTCGATGCCAACCTAACCAGAGTGACGGGAGCGGCACAATTCAGAAAAAGTGCTCAGCTCGCCGAGAAAATGCGATTTAAGCAATAAAATTAAAAATGCTTATAAAACATAAACCAAACGTTGGAGGTGGTCATTTCTTAATGCGCAGTAATAAACTCGGCACTCTAAAGCACCCGAGAGCGTTTTTTTCGATGCCAACCTAACCAGAGTGACGGGAGCGGCACAATTCAGAAAAAGTGCTCAGCTCGCCGAGAAAATGCGATTTAGGCAATAAAATTAAAAATGCTTATAAAACATAAACCAAACGTTGGAGGTGGTCATTTCTTAATGCGCAGTAATAAACTCGGCACTCTAAAGCACCCGAGAGCGTTTTTTTCGATGCCAACCTAACCAGAGTGACGGGAGCGGCACAATTCAGAAAAAGCGCTCAGCTCGCCGAGAAAATGCGATTTAAGCAATATAATTAAAAATGCTTATAAAACATAAACCAAACGTTGGAGGTGGTCATTTCTTCATGCGCAGTGAATAACTCGGCACTCTAAAGCACCCGAGAGCGTTTTTTTCGATGCCAAGTGACGGGAGCGGCACAATTCAGAAAAAGTGCTCAGCTCGCCGAGAAAATGCGATTTAAGCAATAAAATTAAAAATGCTTATAAAACATAAACCAAACGTTGGAGGTGGTCATTTCTTAATGCGCAGTAATAAACTCGGCACTCTAAAGCACCCGAGAGCGTTTTTTTCGATGCCAACCTAACCAGAGTGACGGGAGCGGCACAATTCAGAAAAAGTGCTCAGCTCGCCGAGAAAATGCGATTTAAGCAATAAAATTAAAAATGCTTATAAAACATAAACCAAACGTTGGAGGTGGTCATTTCTTAATGCGCAGTAATAAACTCGGCACTCTAAAGCACCCGAGAGCGTTTTTTTCGATGCCAACCTAACCAGAGTGACGGGAGCGGCACAATTCAGAAAAAGCGCTCAGCTCGCCGAGAAAATGCGATTTAAGCAATAAAATTAAAAATGCTTATAAAACATAAACCAAACGTTGGAGGTGGTCATTTCTTCGTGTGCAGTGAATAACTCGGCACTCAGCACCCGAGAGCGTTTTTTTCGATGCCAACCTAACCAGAGTGACGGGAGCGGCACAATTCAGAAAAAGTGCTCAGCTCGCCGAGAAAATGCGATTTAAGCAATGAAATTAAAAATGCTTATAAAACATAAACCAAACGTTGGAGGTGGTCATTTCTTAATGCGCAGTAATAAACTCGGCACTTTAAAGCACCCGAGAGCGTTTTTTTCGATGCCAACCTAACCAGAGTGACGGGAGCGGCACAATTCAGAAAAAGTGCTCAGCTCGCCGAGAAAATGCGATTTAAGCAATAAAATTAAAAATGCTTATTAAACATAAACCAAACGGTGGAGGTGGTCATTTCTTCATGCGCAGTGAATAACTCGGCACTCTAAAGCACCCGAGAGCGTTTTTTTCGATGCCAACCTAACCAGAGTGACGGGAGCGGCACAATTCAGAAAAAGCGCTCAGCTCGCCGAGAAAATGCGATTTAAGCAATAAAATTAAAAATGCTTATTAAACATAAACCAAACGTTGGAGGTGGTCATTTCTTCATGCGCAGTGAATAACTCGGCACTCTAAAGCACCCGAGAGCGTTTTTTTCGATGCCAACCTAACCAGAGTGACGGGAGCGGCACAATTCAGAAAAAGCGCTCAGCTCGCCGAGAAAATGCGATTTAAGCAATAAAATTAAAAATGCTTATAAAACATAAACCAAACGTTGGAGGTGGTCATTTCTTCATGCGCAGTGATAAACTCGGCACTCTAAAGCACCCGAGAGCGTTTTTTTCGATGCCAACCTAACCAGAGTGACGGGAGCGGCACAATTCAGAAAAAGTGCTCAGCTCGCCGAGAAAATGCGATTTAAGCAATAAAATTAAAAATGCTTATAAAACATAAACCAAACGTTGGAGGTGGTCATTTCTTCATGCGCAGTGAATAACTCGGCACTCTAAAGCACCCGAGAGCGTTTTTTTCGATGCCAACCTAACCAGAGTGACGGGAGCGGCACAATTCAGAAAAAGTGCTCAGCTCGCCGAGAAAATGCGATTTAAGCAATAAAATTAAAAATGCTTATAAAACATAAACCAAACGTTGGAGGTGGTCATTTCTTAATGCGCAGTAATAAACTCGGCACTCTAGAGCACCCGAGAGCGTTTTTTTCGATGCCAACCTAACCAGAGTGACGGGAGCGGCACAATTCAGAAAAAGTGCTCAGCTCGCCGAGAAAATGCGATTTAAGCAATAAAATTAAAAATGCTTATAAAACATAAACCAAACGTTGGAAGTGGTCATTTCTTCATGCGCAGTGATAAACTCGGCACTCTAAAGCACCCGAGAGCGTTTTTTTCGATGCCAACCTAACCAGAGTTACGGGAGCGGCACAATCAGAAAAAGCGCTCAGCTCGCCGAGAAAATGCGATTTAAGCAATAAAATTAAAAATGCTTATAAAACATAAACCAAACGTTGGAGGTGGTCATTTCCTAATGCGCAGTAATAAACTCGGCACTCTAAAGCACCCGAGAGCGTTTTTTTCGATGCCAACCTAACCAGAGTGACGGGAGCGGCACAATTCAGAAAAAGTGCTCAGCTCGCCGAGAAAATGCGATTTAAGCAATAAAATTAAAAATGCTTATAAAACATAAACCAAACGTTGGAGGTGGTCATTTCTTAATGCGCAGTAATAAACTCGGCACTCTAAAGCACCCGAGAGCGTTTTTTTCGATGCCAACCTAACCAGAGTGACGGGAGCGGCACAATTCAGAAAAAGTGCTCAGCTCGCCGAGAAAATGCGATTTAAGCAATAAAATTAAAAATGCTTATAAAACATAAACCAAACGTTGGAGGTGGTCATTTCTTAATGCGCAGTAATAAACTCGGCACTCTAAAGCACCCGAGAGCGTATTTTTTCGATGCCAACCTAACCAGAGTGACGGGAGCGGCACAATTCAGAAAAAGTGCTCAGCTCGCCGAGAAAATGCGATTTAAGCAATAAAATTAAAAATGCTTATAAAACATAAACCAAACGTTGGAGGTGGTCATTTCTTAATGCGCAGTAATAAACTCGGCACTCTAAAGCACCCGAGAGCGTTTTTTTCGATGCCAACCTAACCAGAGTGACGGGAGCGGCACAATTCAGAAAAAGTGCTCAGCTCGCCGAGAAAATGCGATTTAAGCAATAAAATTAAAAATGCTTATTAAACATAAACCAAACGGTGGAGGTGGTCATTTCTTCATGCGCAGTGAATAACTCGGCACTCTAAAGCACCCGAGAGCGTTTTTTTCGATGCCAACCTAACCAGAGTGACGGGAGCGGCACAATTCAGAAAAAGCGCTCAGCTCGCCGAGAAAATGCGATTTAAGCAATAAAATTAAAAATGCTTATTAAACATAAACCAAACGTTGGAGGTGGTCATTTCTTCATGCGCAGTGAATAACTCGGCACTCTAAAGCACCCGAGAGCGTTTTTTTCGATGCCAACCTAACCAGAGTGACGGGAGCGGCACAATTCAGAAAAAGCGCTCAGCTCGCCGAGAAAATGCGATTTAAGCAATAAAATTAAAAATGCTTATAAAACATAAACCAAACGTTGGAGGTGGTCATTTCTTCATGCGCAGTGATAAACTCGGCACTCTAAAGCACCCGAGAGCGTTTTTTTCGATGCCAACCTAACCAGAGTGACGGGAGCGGCACAATTCAGAAAAAGTGCTCAGCTCGCCGAGAAAATGCGCTTTAAGCAATAAAATTAAAAATGCTTATAAAACATAAACCAAACGTTGGAGGTGGTCATTTCTTCATGCGCAGTGAATAACTCGGCACTCTAAAGCACCCGAGAGCGTTTTTTTCGATGCCAACCTAACCAGAGTGACGGGAGCGGCACAATTCAGAAAAAGTGCTCAGCTCGCCGAGAAAATGCGATTTAAGCAATAAAATTAAAAATGCTTATAAAACATAAACCAAACGTTGGAGGTGGTCATTTCTTAATGCGCAGTAATAAACTCGGCACTCTAAAGCACCCGAGAGCGTTTTTTTCGATGCCAACCTAACCAGAGTGACGGGAGCGGCACAATTCAGAAAAAGTGCTCAGCTCGCCGAGAAAATGCGATTTAAGCAATAAAATTAAAAATGCTTATAAAACATAAACCAAACGTTGGAGGTGGTCATTTCTTAATGCGCAGTAATAAACTCGGCACTCTAAAGCACCCGAGAGCGTTTTTTTCGATGCCAACCTAACCAGAGTTACGGGAGCGGCACAATTCAGAAAAAGCGCTCAGCTCGCCGAGAAAATGCGATTTAAGCAATAAAATTAAAAATGCTTATAAAACATAAACCAAACGTTGGAGGTGGTCATTTCTTCATGCGCAGTGAATAACTCGGCACTCTAAAGCACCCGAGAGCGTTTTTTTCGATGCCAACCTAACCAGAGTGACGGGAGCGGCACAATTCAGAAAAAGTGCTCAGCTCGCCGAGAAAATGCGATTTAAGCAATAAAATTAAAAATGCTTATAAAACATAAACCAAACGTTGGAGGTGGTCATTTCTTAATGCGCAGTAATAAACTCGGCACTCTAAAGCACCCGTGAGCGTTTATTTCGATGCCAACCTAACCAGAGTGACGGGAGCGGCACAATTCAGAAAAAGTGCTCAGCTCGCCGAGAAAATGCGATTTAAGCAATAAAATTAAAAATGCTTATAAAACATAAACCAAACGTTGGAGGTAGTCATTTCTTCATGCGCAGTGATAAAGTCGGCACTCTAAAGCACCCGAGAGCGTTTTTTTCGATGCCAACCTAACCAGAGTGACGGGAGCGGCACAATTCAGAAAAAGTGCTCAGCTCGCCGAGAAAATGCGATTTAAGCAATAAAATTAAAAATGCTTATTAAACATAAACCAAACGTTGGAGGTGGTCATTTCTTCATGCGCAGTGATAAACTCGGCACTCTAAAGCACCCGAGAGCGTTTTTTTCGATGCCAACCTAACCAGAGTGACGGGAGCGGCACAATTCAGAAAAAGTGCTCAGCTCGCCGAGAAAATGCGATTTAAGCAATAAAATTAAACATAAACCAAACGTTGGAGGTGGTCATTTCTTAATGCGCAGTAATAAACTCGGCACTCTAAAGCACCCGAGAGCGTTTTTTTCGATGCCAACCTAACCAGAGTGACGGGAGCGGCACAATTCAGAAAAAGTGCTCAGCTCGCCGAGAAAATGCGATTTAAGCAATAAAATTAAAAATGCTTATTAAACATAAACCAAACGTTGGAGGTGGTCATTTCTTCATGCGCAGTGAATAACTCGGCACTCTAAAGCACCCGAGAGCGTTTTTTTCGATGCCAACCTAACCAGAGTGACGGGAGCGGCACAATTCAGAAAAAGCGCTCAGCTCGCCGAGAAAATGCGATTTAAGCAATACAATTAAAAATGCTTATAAAACATAAACCAAACGTTGGAGGTGGTCATTTCTTAATGCGCAGTAATAAACTCGGCACTCTAAAGCACCCGAGAGCGTTTTTTTCGATGCCAACCTAACCAGAGTGACGGCAGCGGCACAATTCAGAAAAAGTGCTCAGCTCGCCGAGAAAATGCGATTTAAGCAATAAAATTAAAAATGCTTATTAAACATAAACCAAACGTTGGAGGTGGTCATTTCTTCATGCGCAGTGAATAACTCGGCACTCTAAAGCACCCGAGAGCGTTTTTTTCGATGCCAACCTAACCAGAGTGACGGGAGCGGCACAATTCAGAAAAAGCGCTCAGCTCGCCGAGAAAATGCGATTTAAGCAATAAAATTAAAAATGCTTATAAAACATAAACCAAACGTTGGAGGTGGTCATTTCTTAATGCGCAGTAATAAACTCGGCACTCTAAAGCACCCGAGAGCGTTTTTTTCGATGCCAACCTAACCAGAGTGACGGGAGCGGCACAATTCAGAAAAAGTGCTCAGCTCGCCGAGAAAATGCGATTTAAGCAATAAAATTAAAAATGCTTATAAAACATAAACCAAACGTTGGAGGTGGTCATTTCTTAATGCGCAGTAATAAACTCGGCACTCTAAAGCACCCGAGAGCGTTTTTTTCGATGCCAACCTAACCAGAGTGACGGGAGCGGCACAATTCAGAAAAAGTGCTCAGCTCGCCGAGAAAATGCGATTTAAGCAATAAAATTAAAAATGCTTATTAAACATAAACCAAACGTTGGAGGTGGTCATTTCTTCATGCGCAGTGAATAACTCGGCACTCTAAAGCACCCGATAGCGTTTTTTTCGATGCCAACCTAACCAGAGTGACGGGAGCGGCACAATTCAGAAAAAGTGCTCAGCTCGCCGAGAAAATGCGATTTAAGCAATAAAATTAAAAATGCTTATAAAACATAAACCAAACGTTGGAGGTGGTCATTTCTTAATGCGCAGTAATAAACTCGGCACTCTAATGCACCCGAGAGCGTTTTTTTCGATGCCAACCTAACCAGAGTGACGGGAGCGGCACAATTCAGAAAAAGCGCTCAGCTCGCCGAGAAAATGCGATTCAAGCAATAAAATTAAAAATGCTTATAAAACATAAACCAAACGTTGGAGGTGGTCATTTCTTAATGCGCAGTAATAAACTCGGCACTCTAAAGCACCCGAGAGCGTTTTTTTCGATGCCAAGTGACGGGAGCGGCACAATTCAGAAAAAGTGCTCAGCTCGCCGAGAAAATGCGATTTAAGCAATAAAATTAAAAATGCTTATAAAACATAAACCAAACGTTGGAGGTGGTCATTTCTTAATGCGCAGTAATAAACTCGGCACTCTAAACCACCCGAGAGCGTTTTTTTCGATGCCAACCTAACCAGAGTGACGGGAGCGGCACAATTCAGAAAAAGTGCTCAGCTCGCCGAGAAAATGCGATTTAAGCAATAAAATTAAAAATGCTTATAAAACATAAACCAAACGTTGGAGGTGGTCATTTCTTAATGCGCAGTAATAAACTCGGCACTCTAAAGCACCCGAGAGCGTTTTTTTCGATGCCAACCTAACCAGAGTGACGGGAGCGGCACAATTCAGAAAAAGTGCTCAGCTCGCCGAGAAAATGCGATTTAAGCAATAAAATTAAAAAAGCTTATTAAACATAAACCAAACGTTGGACGTGGTCATTTCTTCATGCGCAGTGAATAACTCGGCACTCTAAAGCACCCGATAGCGTTTTTTTCGATGCCATCCTAACCAGAGTGACGGGAGCGGCACAATTCAGAAAAAGTGCTCAGCTCGCCGAGAAAATGCGATTTAAGCAATAAAATTAAAAATGCTTATAAAACATAAACCAAACGTTGGAGGTGGTCATTTCTTAATGCGCAGTAATAAACTCGGCACTCTAAAGCACCCGAGAGCGTTTTTTTCGATGCCAACCTAACCAGAGTGACGGGAGCGGCACAATTCAGAAAAAGTGCTCAGCTCGCCGAGAAAATGCGATTTAAGCAATAAAATTAAAAATGCTTATAAAACATAAACCAAACGTTGGAGGTGGTCATTTCTTAATGCGCAGTAATAAACTCGGCACTCTAAAGCACCCGAGAGCGTTTTTTTCGATGCCAACCTAACCAGAGTTACGGGAGCGGCACAATTCAGAAAAAGCGCTCAGCTCGCCGAGAAAATGCGATTTAAGCAATACAATTAAAAATGCTTATAAAACATAAACCAAACGTTGGAGGTGGTCATTTCTTCATGCGCAGTGAATAACTCGGCACTCTAAAGCACCCGAGAGCGTTTTTTTCGATGCCAACCTAACCAGAGTGACGGGAGCGGCACAATTCAGAAAAAGTGCTCAGCTCGCCGAGAAAATGCGATTTAAGCAATAAAATTAAAAATGCTTATAAAACATAAACCAAACGTTGGAGGTGGTCATTTCTTAATGCGCAGTAATAAACTCGGCACTCTAAAGCACCCGTGAGCGTTTATTTCGATGCCAACCTAACCAGAGTGACGGGAGCGGCACAATTCAGAAAAAGTGCTCAGCTCGCCGAGAAAATGCGATTTAAGCAATAAAATTAAAAATGCTTATAAAACATAAACCAAACGTTGGAGGTAGTCATTTCTTCATGCGCAGTGATAAAGTCGGCACTCTAAAGCACCCGAGAGCGTTTTTTTCGATGCCAACCTAACCAGAGTGACGGGAGCGGCACAATTCAGAAAAAGTGCTCAGCTCGCCGAGAAAATGCGATTTAAGCAATAAAATTAAACATAAACCAAACGTTGGAGGTGGTCATTTCTTAATGCGCAGTAATAAACTCGGCACTCTAAAGCACCCGAGAGCGTTTTTTTCGATGCCAACCTAACCAGAGTGACGGGAGCGGCACAATTCAGAAAAAGTGCTCAGCTCGCCGAGAAAATGCGATTTAAGCAATAAAATTAAAAATGCTTATTAAACATAAACCAAACGTTGGAGGTGGTCATTTCTTCATGCGCAGTGAATAACTCGGCACTCTAAAGCACCCGAGAGCGTTTTTTTCGATGCCAACCTAACCAGAGTGACGGGAGCGGCACAATTCAGAAAAAGCGCTCAGCTCGCCGAGAAAATGCGATTTAAGCAATACAATTAAAAATGCTTATAAAACATAAACCAAACGTTGGAGGTGGTCATTTCTTAATGCGCAGTAATAAACTCGGCACTCTAAAGCACCCGAGAGCGTTTTTTTCGATGCCAACCTAACCAGAGTGACGGCAGCGGCACAATTCAGAAAAAGTGCTCAGCTCGCCGAGAAAATGCGATTTAAGCAATAAAATTAAAAATGCTTATTAAACATAAACCAAACGTTGGAGGTGGTCATTTCTTCATGCGCAGTGAATAACTCGGCACTCTAAAGCACCCGAGAGCGTTTTTTTCGATGCCAACCTAACCAGAGTGACGGGAGCGGCACAATTCAGAAAAAGCGCTCAGCTCGCCGAGAAAATGCGATTTAAGCAATAAAATTAAAAATGCTTATAAAACATAAACCAAACGTTGGAGGTGGTCATTTCTTAATGCGCAGTAATAAACTCGGCACTCTAAAGCACCCGAGAGCGTTTTTTTCGATGCCAACCTAACCAGAGTGACGGGAGCGGCACAATTCAGAAAAAGTGCTCAGCTCGCCGAGAAAATGCGATTTAAGCAATAAAATTAAAAATGCTTATAAAACATAAACCAAACGTTGGAGGTGGTCATTTCTTAATGCGCAGTAATAAACTCGGCACTCTAAAGCACCCGAGAGCGTTTTTTTCGATGCCAACCTAACCAGAGTGACGGGAGCGGCACAATTCAGAAAAAGTGCTCAGCTCGCCGAGAAAATGCGATTTAAGCAATAAAATTAAAAATGCTTATTAAACATAAACCAAACGTTGGAGGTGGTCATTTCTTCATGCGCAGTGAATAACTCGGCACTCTAAAGCACCCGATAGCGTTTTTTTCGATGCCAACCTAACCAGAGTGACGGGAGCGGCACAATTCAGAAAAAGTGCTCAGCTCGCCGAGAAAATGCGATTTAAGCAATAAAATTAAAAATGCTTATAAAACATAAACCAAACGTTGGAGGTGGTCATTTCTTAATGCGCAGTAATAAACTCGGCACTCTAATGCACCCGAGAGCGTTTTTTTCGATGCCAACCTAACCAGAGTGACGGGAGCGGCACAATTCAGAAAAAGCGCTCAGCTCGCCGAGAAAATGCGATTCAAGCAATAAAATTAAAAATGCTTATAAAACATAAACCAAACGTTGGAGGTGGTCATTTCTTAATGCGCAGTAATAAACTCGGCACTCTAAAGCACCCGAGAGCGTTTTTTTCGATGCCAAGTGACGGGAGCGGCACAATTCAGAAAAAGTGCTCAGCTCGCCGAGAAAATGCGATTTAAGCAATAAAATTAAAAATGCTTATAAAACATAAACCAAACGTTGGAGGTGGTCATTTCTTAATGCGCAGTAATAAACTCGGCACTCTAAACCACCCGAGAGCGTTTTTTTCGATGCCAACCTAACCAGAGTGACGGGAGCGGCACAATTCAGAAAAAGTGCTCAGCTCGCCGAGAAAATGCGATTTAAGCAATAAAATTAAAAATGCTTATAAAACATAAACCAAACGTTGGAGGTGGTCATTTCTTAATGCGCAGTAATAAACTCGGCACTCTAAAGCACCCGAGAGCGTTTTTTTCGATGCCAACCTAACCAGAGTGACGGGAGCGGCACAATTCAGAAAAAGTGCTCAGCTCGCCGAGAAAATGCGATTTAAGCAATAAAATTAAAAAAGCTTATTAAACATAAACCAAACGTTGGACGTGGTCATTTCTTCATGCGCAGTGAATAACTCGGCACTCTAAAGCACCCGATAGCGTTTTTTTCGATGCCATCCTAACCAGAGTGACGGGAGCGGCACAATTCAGAAAAAGTGCTCAGCTCGCCGAGAAAATGCGATTTAAGCAATAAAATTAAAAATGCTTATAAAACATAAACCAAACGTTGGAGGTGGTCATTTCTTAATGCGCAGTAATAAACTCGGCACTCTAAAGCACCCGAGAGCGTTTTTTTCGATGCCAACCTAACCAGAGTGACGGGAGCGGCACAATTCAGAAAAAGTGCTCAGCTCGCCGAGAAAATGCGATTTAAGCAATAAAATTAAAAATGCTTATAAAACATAAACCAAACGTTGGAGGTGGTCATTTCTTAATGCGCAGTAATAAACTCGGCACTCTAAAGCACCCGAGAGCGTTTTTTTCGATGCCAACCTAACCAGAGTTACGGGAGCGGCACAATTCAGAAAAAGCGCTCAGCTCGCCGAGAAAATGCGATTTAAGCAATACAATTAAAAATGCTTATAAAACATAAACCAAACGTTGGAGGTGGTCATTTCTTCATGCGCAGTGAATAACTCGGCACTCTAAAGCACCCGAGAGCGTTTTTTTCGATGCCAACCTAACCAGAGTGACGGGAGCGGCACAATTCAGAAAAAGTGCTCAGCTCGCCGAGAAAATGCGATTTAAGCAATAAAATTAAAAATGCTTATAAAACATAAACCAAACGTTGGAGGTGGTCATTTCTTAATGCGCAGTAATAAACTCGGCACTCTAAAGCACCCGTGAGCGTTTATTTCGATGCCAACCTAACCAGAGTGACGGGAGCGGCACAATTCAGAAAAAGTGCTCAGCTCGCCGAGAAAATGCGATTTAAGCAATAAAATTAAAAATGCTTATAAAACATAAACCAAACGTTGGAGGTAGTCATTTCTTCATGCGCAGTGATAAAGTCGGCACTCTAAAGCACCCGAGAGCGTTTTTTTCGATGCCAACCTAACCAGAGTGACGGGAGCGGCACAATTCAGAAAAAGTGCTCAGCTCGCCGAGAAAATGCGATTTAAGCAATAAAATTAAACATAAACCAAACGTTGGAGGTGGTCATTTCTTAATGCGCAGTAATAAACTCGGCACTCTAAAGCACCCGAGAGCGTTTTTTTCGATGCCAACCTAACCAGAGTGACGGGAGCGGCACAATTCAGAAAAAGTGCTCAGCTCGCCGAGAAAATGCGATTTAAGCAATAAAATTAAAAATGCTTATTAAACATAAACCAAACGTTGGAGGTGGTCATTTCTTCATGCGCAGTGAATAACTCGGCACTCTAAAGCACCCGAGAGCGTTTTTTTCGATGCCAACCTAACCAGAGTGACGGGAGCGGCACAATTCAGAAAAAGCGCTCAGCTCGCCGAGAAAATGCGATTTAAGCAATACAATTAAAAATGCTTATAAAACATAAACCAAACGTTGGAGGTGGTCATTTCTTAATGCGCAGTAATAAACTCGGCACTCTAAAGCACCCGAGAGCGTTTTTTTCGATGCCAACCTAACCAGAGTGACGGCAGCGGCACAATTCAGAAAAAGTGCTCAGCTCGCCGAGAAAATGCGATTTAAGCAATAAAATTAAAAATGCTTATTAAACATAAACCAAACGTTGGAGGTGGTCATTTCTTCATGCGCAGTGAATAACTCGGCACTCTAAAGCACCCGAGAGCGTTTTTTTCGATGCCAACCTAACCAGAGTGACGGGAGCGGCACAATTCAGAAAAAGCGCTCAGCTCGCCGAGAAAATGCGATTTAAGCAATAAAATTAAAAATGCTTATAAAACATAAACCAAACGTTGGAGGTGGTCATTTCTTAATGCGCAGTAATAAACTCGGCACTCTAAAGCACCCAAGAGCGTTTTTTTCGATGCCAACCTAACCAGAGTGACGGGAGCGGCACAATTCAGAAAAAGTGCTCAGCTCGCCGAGAAAATGCGATTTAAGCAATAAAATTAAAAATGCTTATAAAACATAAACCAAACGTTGGAGGTGGTCATTTCTTAATGCGCAGTAATAAACTCGGCACTCTAAAGCACCCGAGAGCGTTTTTTTCGATGCCAACCTAACCAGAGTGACGGGAGCGGCACAATTCAGAAAAAGTGCTCAGCTCGCCGAGAAAATGCGATTTAAGCAATAAAATTAAAAATGCTTATTAAACATAAACCAAACGTTGGAGGTGGTCATTTCTTCATGCGCAGTGAATAACTCGGCACTCTAAAGCACCCGATAGCGTTTTTTTCGATGCCAACCTAACCAGAGTGACGGGAGCGGCACAATTCAGAAAAAGTGCTCAGCTCGCCGAGAAAATGCGATTTAAGCAATAAAATTAAAAATGCTTATAAAACATAAACCAAACGTTGGAGGTGGTCATTTCTTAATGCGCAGTAATAAACTCGGCACTCTAATGCACCCGAGAGCGTTTTTTTCGATGCCAACCTAACCAGAGTGACGGGAGCGGCACAATTCAGAAAAAGCGCTCAGCTCGCCGAGAAAATGCGATTTAAGCAATAAAATTAAAAATGCTTATAAAACATAAACCAAACGTTGGAGGTGGTCATTTCTTCGTGCGCAGTGAATAACTCGGCACTCTAAAGCACCCGAGAGCGTTTTTTTCGATGCCAACCTAACCAGAGTGACGGGAGCGGCACAATTCAGAAAAAGTGCTCAGCTCGCCGAGAAAATGCGATTTAAGCAATAAAATTAAAAATGCTTATAAAACATAAACCAAACGTTGGAGGTGGTCATTTCTTAATGCGCAGTAATAAACTCGGCACTCTAAAGCACCCGAGAGCGTTTTTTTCGATGCCAACCTAACCAGAGTGACGGGAGCGGCACAATTCAGAAAAAGTGCTCAGCTCGCCGAGAAAATGCGATTTAGGCAATAAAATTAAAAATGCTTATAAAACATAAACCAAACGTTGGAGGTGGTCATTTCTTAATGCGCAGTAATAAACTCGGCACTCTAAAGCACCCGAGAGCGTTTTTTTCGATGCCAACCTAACCAGAGTGACGGGAGCGGCACAATTCAGAAAAAGCGCTCAGCTCGCCGAGAAAATGCGATTTAAGCAATATAATTAAAAATGCTTATAAAACATAAACCAAACGTTGGAGGTGGTCATTTCTTCATGCGCAGTGAATAACTCGGCACTCTAAAGCACCCGAGAGCGTTTTTTTCGATGCCAAGTGACGGGAGCGGCACAATTCAGAAAAAGTGCTCAGCTCGCCGAGAAAATGCGATTTAAGCAATAAAATTAAAAATGCTTATAAAACATAAACCAAACGTTGGAGGTGGTCATTTCTTAATGCGCAGTAATAAACTCGGCACTCTAAAGCACCCGAGAGCGTTTTTTTCGATGCCAACCTAACCAGAGTGACGGGAGCGGCACAATTCAGAAAAAGTGCTCAGCTCGCCGAGAAAATGCGATTTAAGCAATAAAATTAAAAATGCTTATTAAACATAAACCAAACGTTGGAGGTGGTCATTTCTTCATGCGCAGTGAATAACTCGGCACTCTAAAGCACCCGAGAGCGTTTTTTTCGATGCCAACCTAACCAGAGTGACGGGAGCGGCACAATTCAGAAAAAGCGCTCAGCTCGCCGAGAAAATGCGATTTAAGCAATAAAATTAAAAATGCTTATAAAACATAAACCAAACGTTGGAGGTGGTCATTTCTTCATGCGCAGTGATAAACTCGGCACTCTAAAGCACCCGAGAGCGTTTTTTTCGATGCCAACCTAACCAGAGTGACGGGAGCGGCACAATTCAGAAAAAGTGCTCAGCTCGCCGAGAAAATGCGATTTAAGCAATAAAATTAAAAATGCTTATAAAACATAAACCAAACGTTGGAGGTGGTCATTTCTTCATGCGCAGTGAATAACTCGGCACTCTAAAGCACCCGAGAGCGTTTTTTTCGATGCCAACCTAACCAGAGTGACGGGAGCGGCACAATTCAGAAAAAGTGCTCAGCTCGCCGAGAAAATGCGATTTAAGCAATAAAATTAAAAATGCTTATAAAACATAAACCAAACGTTGGAGGTGGTCATTTCTTAATGCGCAGTAATAAACTCGGCACTCTAGAGCACCCGAGAGCGTTTTTTTCGATGCCAACCTAACCAGAGTGACGGGAGCGGCACAATTCAGAAAAAGTGCTCAGCTCGCCGAGAAAATGCGATTTAAGCAATAAAATTAAAAATGCTTATAAAACATAAACCAAACGTTGGAAGTGGTCATTTCTTCATGCGCAGTGATAAACTCGGCACTCTAAAGCACCCGAGAGCGTTTTTTTCGATGCCAACCTAACCAGAGTTACGGGAGCGGCACAATCAGAAAAAGCGCTCAGCTCGCCGAGAAAATGCGATTTAAGCAATAAAATTAAAAATGCTTATAAAACATAAACCAAACGTTGGAGGTGGTCATTTCCTAATGCGCAGTAATAAACTCGGCACTCTAAAGCACCCGAGAGCGTTTTTTTCGATGCCAACCTAACCAGAGTGACGGGAGCGGCACAATTCAGAAAAAGTGCTCAGCTCGCCGAGAAAATGCGATTTAAGCAATAAAATTAAAAATGCTTATAAAACATAAACCAAACGTTGGAGGTGGTCATTTCTTAATGCGCAGTAATAAACTCGGCACTCTAAAGCACCCGAGAGCGTTTTTTTCGATGCCAACCTAACCAGAGTGACGGGAGCGGCACAATTCAGAAAAAGTGCTCAGCTCGCCGAGAAAATGCGATTTAAGCAATAAAATTAAAAATGCTTATAAAACATAAACCAAACGTTGGAGGTGGTCATTTCTTAATGCGCAGTAATAAACTCGGCACTCTAAAGCACCCGAGAGCGTATTTTTTCGATGCCAACCTAACCAGAGTGACGGGAGCGGCACAATTCAGAAAAAGTGCTCAGCTCGCCGAGAAAATGCGATTTAAGCAATAAAATTAAAAATGCTTATAAAACATAAACCAAACGTTGGAGGTGGTCATTTCTTAATGCGCAGTAATAAACTCGGCACTCTAAAGCACCCGAGAGCGTTTTTTTCGATGCCAACCTAACCAGAGTGACGGGAGCGGCACAATTCAGAAAAAGTGCTCAGCTCGCCGAGAAAATGCGATTTAAGCAATAAAATTAAAAATGCTTATTAAACATAAACCAAACGGTGGAGGTGGTCATTTCTTCATGCGCAGTGAATAACTCGGCACTCTAAAGCACCCGAGAGCGTTTTTTTCGATGCCAACCTAACCAGAGTGACGGGAGCGGCACAATTCAGAAAAAGCGCTCAGCTCGCCGAGAAAATGCGATTTAAGCAATAAAATTAAAAATGCTTATTAAACATAAACCAAACGTTGGAGGTGGTCATTTCTTCATGCGCAGTGAATAACTCGGCACTCTAAAGCACCCGAGAGCGTTTTTTTCGATGCCAACCTAACCAGAGTGACGGGAGCGGCACAATTCAGAAAAAGCGCTCAGCTCGCCGAGAAAATGCGATTTAAGCAATAAAATTAAAAATGCTTATAAAACATAAACCAAACGTTGGAGGTGGTCATTTCTTCATGCGCAGTGATAAACTCGGCACTCTAAAGCACCCGAGAGCGTTTTTTTCGATGCCAACCTAACCAGAGTGACGGGAGCGGCACAATTCAGAAAAAGTGCTCAGCTCGCCGAGAAAATGCGCTTTAAGCAATAAAATTAAAAATGCTTATAAAACATAAACCAAACGTTGGAGGTGGTCATTTCTTCATGCGCAGTGAATAACTCGGCACTCTAAAGCACCCGAGAGCGTTTTTTTCGATGCCAACCTAACCAGAGTGACGGGAGCGGCACAATTCAGAAAAAGTGCTCAGCTCGCCGAGAAAATGCGATTTAAGCAATAAAATTAAAAATGCTTATAAAACATAAACCAAACGTTGGAGGTGGTCATTTCTTAATGCGCAGTAATAAACTCGGCACTCTAGAGCACCCGAGAGCGTTTTTTTCGATGCCAACCTAACCAGAGTGACGGGAGCGGCACAATTCAGAAAAAGTGCTCAGCTCGCCGAGAAAATGCGATTTGGGCAATAAAATTAAAAATGCTTATAAAACATAAACCAAACGTTGGAAGTGGTCATTTCTTCATGCGCAGTGATAAACTCGGCACTCTAAAGCACCCGAGAGCGTTTTTTTCGATGCCAACCTAACCAGAGTTACGGGAGCGGCACAATTCAGAAAAAGCGCTCAGCTCGCCGAGAAAATGCGATTTAAGCAATAAAATTAAAAATGCTTATACATAAACCAAACGTTGGAAGTGGTCATTTCTTCATGCGCAGTGATAAACTCGGCACTCTAAAGCACCCGAGAGCGTTTTTTTCGATGCCAACCTAACCAGAGTTACGGGAGCGGCACAATTCAGAAAAAGCGCTCAGCTCGCCGAGAAAATGCGATTTAAGCAATAAAATTAAAAATGCTTATTAAACATAAACCAAACGTTGGAGGTGGTCATTTCTTCATGCGCAGTGAATAACTCGGCACTCTAAAGCACCCGAGAGCGTTTTTTTCGATGCCAACCTAACCAGAGTGACGGGAGCGGCACAATTCAGAAAAAGCGCTCAGCTCGCCGAGAAAATGCGATTTAAGCAATAAAATTAAAAATGCTTATAAAACATAAACCAAACGTTGGAGGTGGTCATTTCTTCATGCGCAGTGATAAACTCGGCACTCTAAAGCACCCGAGAGCGTTTTTTTCGATGCCAACCTAACCAGAGTGACGGGAGCGGCACAATTCAGAAAAAGTGCTCAGCTCGCCGAGAAAATGCGATTTAAGCAATAAAATTAAAAATGCTTATAAAACATAAACCAAACGTTGGAGGTGGTCATTTCTTAATGCGCAGTAATAAACTCGGCACTCTAAAGCACCCGAGAGCGTTTTTTTCGATGCCAACCTAACCAGAGTGACGGGAGCGGCACAATTCAGAAAAAGCGCTCAGCTCGCCGAGAAAATGCGATTTAAGCAATAAAATTAAAAATGCTTATAAAACATAAACCAAACGTTGGAAGTGGTAATTTCTTCATGCGCAGTGATAAACTCGGCACTCTAAAGCACCCGAGAGCGTTTTTTTCGATGCCAACCTAACCAGAGTTACGGGAGCGGCACAATTCAGAAAAAGCGCTCAGCTCGCCGAGAAAATGCGATTTAAGCAATAAAATTAAAAATGCTTATAAAACATAAACCAAACGTTGGAGGTGGTCATTTCTTCATGCGCAGTGATAAACTCGGCACTCTAAAGCACCCGAGAGCGTTTTTTTCGATGCCAACCTAACCAGAGTGACGGGAGCGGCACAATTCAGAAAAAGCGCTCAGCTCGCCGAGAAAATGCGATTTAAGCAATAAAATTAAAAATGCTTATAAAACATAAACCAAACGTTGGAGGTGGTCATTTCTTCATGCGCAGTGATAAACTCGGCACTCTAAAGCACCCGAGAGCGTTTTTTTCGATGCCAACCTAACCAGAGTGACGGAAGCGGCACAATTCAGAAAAAGTGCTCAGCTCGCCGAGAAAATGCGATTTAAGCAATAAAATTAAAAATGCTTATAAAACATAAACCAAACGTTGGAGGTGGTCATTTCTTCATGCGCAGTGAATAACTCGGCACTCTAAAGCACCCGAGAGCGTTTTTTTCGATGCCAACCTAACCAGAGTGACGGGAGCGGCACAATTCAGAAAAAGTGCTCAGCTCGCCGAGAAAATGCGATTTAAGCAATAAAATTAAAAATGCTTATAAAACATAAACCAAACGTTGGAGATGGTCATTTCTTAATGCGCAGTAATAAACTCGGCACTCTAAAGCACCCGTGAGCGTTTTTTTCGATGCCAACCTAACCAGAGTGACGGGAGCGGCACAATTCAGAAAAAGTGCTCAGCTCGCCGAGAAAATGCGATTTAAGCAATAAAATTAAAAATGCTTATAAAACATAAACCAAACGTTGGAGGTGATCATTTCTTCATGCGCAGTGATAAAGTCGGCACTCTAAAGCACCCGAGAGCGTTTTTTTCGATGCCAACCTAACCAGAGTGACGGGAGCGGCACAATTCAGAAAAAGTGCTCAGCTCGCCGAGAAAATGCGATTTAAGCAATAAAATTAAAAATGCTTATTAAACATAAACCAAACGTTGGAGGTGGTCATTTCTTCATGCGCAGTGATAAACTCGGCACTCTAAAGCACCCGAGAGCGTTTTTTTCGATGCCAACCTAACCAGAGTGACGGGAGCGGCACAATTCAGAAAAAGTGCTCAGCTCGCCGAGAAAATGCGATTTAAGCAATAAAATTAAAAATGCTTATAAAACATAAACCAAACGTTGGAGGTGGTCATTTCTTAATGCGCAGTAATAAACTCGGCACTCTAAAGCACCCGAGAGCGTTTTTTTCGATGCCAACCTAACCAGAGTGACGGGAGCGGCACAATTCAGAAAAAGTGCTCAGCTCGCCGAGAAAATGCGATTTAAGCAATAAAATTAAAAATGCTTATTAAACATAAACCAAACGTTGGAGGTGGTCATTTCTTCATGCGCAGTGAATAACTCGGCACTCTAAAGCACCCGAAAGCGTTTTTTTCGATGCCAACCTAACCAGAGTGACGGGAGCGGCACAATTCAGAAAAAGCGCTCAGCTCGCCGAGAAAATGCGATTTAAGCAATAAAATTAAAAATGCTTATAAAACATAAACCAAACGTTGGAGGTGGTCATTTCTTAATGCGCAGTAATAAACTCGGCACTCTAAAGCACCCGAGAGCGTTTTTTTCGATGCCAACCTAACCAGAGTGACGGGAGCGGCACAATTCAGAAAAAGCGCTCAGCTCGCCGAGAAAATGCGATTTAAGCAATAAAATTAAAAATGCTTATAAAACATAAACCAAACGTTGGAGGTGGTCATTTCTTCGTGTGCAGTGAATAACTCGGCACTCTAAAGCACCCGAGAGCGTTTTTTTCGATGCCAACCTAACCAGAGTGACGGGAGCGGCACAATTCAGAAAAAGTGCTCAGCTCGCCGAGAAAATGCGATTTAAGCAATAAAATTAAAAATGCTTATAAAACATAAACCAAACGTTGGAGGTGGTCATTTCTTAATGCGCAGTAATAAACTCGGCACTCTAAAGCACCCGAGAGCGTTTTTTTCGATGCCAACCTAACCAGAGTGACGGGAGCGGCACAATTCAGAAAAAGTGCTCAGCTCGCCGAGAAAATGCGATTTAAGCAATAAAATTAAAAATGCTTATTAAACATAAACCAAACGTTGGAGGTGGTCATTTCTTCATGCGCAGTGAATAACTCGGCACTCTAAAGCACCCGAGAGCGTTTTTTTCGATGCCAACCTAACCAGAGTGACGGGAGCGGCACAATTCAGAAAAAGCGCTCAGCTCGCCGAGAAAATGCGATTTAAGCAATAAAATTAAAAATGCTTATTAAACATAAACCAAACATTGGAGGTGGTCATTTCTTCATGCGCAGTGAATAACTCGGCACTCTAAAGCACCCGAGAGCGTTTTTTTCGATGCCAACCTAACCAGAGTGACGGGAGCGGCACAATTCAGAAAAAGCGCTCAGCTCGCCGAGAAAATGCGATTTAAGCAATACACTTAAAAATGCTTATAAAACATAAACCAAACGTTGGAGGTGGTCATTTCTTCATGCGCAGTGATAAACTCGGCACTCTAAAGCACCCGAGAGCGTTTTTTTCGATGCCAAGTGACGGGAGCGGCACAATTCAGAAAAAGTGCTCAGCTCGCCTAGAAAATGCGATTTAAGCAATAAAATTAAAAATGCTTATAAAACATAAACCAAACGTTGGAGGTGGTCATTTCTTAATGCGCAGTAATAAACTCGGCACTCTAAAGCACCCGAGAGCGTTTTTTTCGATGCCAACCTAACCAGAGTGACGGGAGCGGCACAATTCAGAAAAAGTGCTCAGCTCGCCGAGAAAATGCGATTTAAGCAATAAAATTAAAAATGCTTATAAAACATAAACCAAACGTTGGAGGTGGTCATTTCTTAATGCGCAGTAATAAACTCGGCACTCTAAAGCACCCGAGAGCGTTTTTTTCGATGCCAACCTAACCAGAGTGACGGGAGCGGCACAATTCAGAAAAAGCGCTCAGCTCGCCGAGAAAATGCGATTTAAGCAATAAAATTAAAAATGCTTATAAAACATAAACCAAACGTTGGAGGTGGTCATTTCTTCGTGTGCAGTGAATAACTCGGCACTCTAAAGCACCCGAGAGCGTTTTTTTCGATGCCAACCTAACCAGAGTGACGGGAGCGGCACAATTCAGAAAAAGTGCTCAGCTCGCCGAGAAAATGCGATTTAAGCAATAAAATTAAAAATGCTTATAAAACATAAACCAAACGTTGGAGGTGGTCATTTCTTAATGCGCAGTAATAAACTCGGCACTCTAAAGCACCCGAGAGCGTTTTTTTCGATGCCAACCTAACCAGAGTGACGGGAGCGGCACAATTCAGAAAAAGTGCTCAGCTCGCCGAGAAAATGCGATTTAAGCAATAAAATTAAAAATGCTTATTAAACATAAACCAAACGTTGGAGGTGGTCATTTCTTCATGCGCAGTGAATAACTCGGCACTCTAAAGCACCCGAGAGCGTTTTTTTCGATGCCAACCTAACCAGAGTGACGGGAGCGGCACAATTCAGAAAAAGCGCTCAGCTCGCCGAGAAAATGCGATTTAAGCAATAAAATTAAAAATGCTTATTAAACATAAACCAAACATTGGAGGTGGTCATTTCTTCATGCGCAGTGAATAACTCGGCACTCTAAAGCACCCGAGAGCGTTTTTTTCGATGCCAACCTAACCAGAGTGACGGGAGCGGCACAATTCAGAAAAAGCGCTCAGCTCGCCGAGAAAATGCGATTTAAGCAATACAATTAAAAATGCTTATAAAACATAAACCAAACGTTGGAGGTGGTCATTTCTTCATGCGCAGTGATAAACTCGGCACTCTAAAGCACCCGAGAGCGTTTTTTTCGATGCCAACCTAACCAGAGTGACGGGAGCGGCACAATTCAGAAAAAGTGCTCAGCTCGCCGAGAAAATGCGATTTAAGCAATAAAATTAATAATGCTTATAAAACATAAACCAAACGTTGGAGGTGGTAATTTCTTCATGCGCAGTGAATAACTCGGCACTCTAAAGCACCCGTGAGCGTTTTTTTCGATGCCAACCTAACCAGAGTGACGGGAGCGGCACAATTCAGAAAAAGTGCTCAGCTCGCCGAGAAAATGCGATTTAAGCAATAAAATTAAAAATGCTTATAAAACATAAACCAAACGTTGGAGGTGGTCATTTCTTAATGCGCAGTAATAAACTCGGCACTCTAAAGCACCCGAGAGCGTTTTTTTTCGATGCCAACCTAACCAGAGTGACGGGAGCGGCACAATTCAGAAAAAGTGCTCAGCTCGCCGAGAAAATGCGATTTAAGCAATAAAATTAAAAATGCTTATAAAACATAAACCAAACGTTGGAGGTGGTCATTTCTTAATGCGCAGTAATAAACTCGGCACTCTAGAGCACCCGAGAGCGTTTTTTTCGATGCCAACCTAACCAGAGTGACGGGAGCGGCACAATTCAGAAAAAGTGCTCAGCTCGCCGAGAAAATGCGATTTAAGCAATAAAATTAAAAATGCTTATAAAACATAAACCAAACGTTGGAAGTGGTCATTTCTTCATGCGCAGTGATAAACTCGGCACTCTAAAGCACCCGAGAGCGTTTTTTTCGATGCCAACCTAACCAGAGTTACGGGAGCGGCACAATTCAGAAAAAGCGCTCAGCTCGCCGAGAAAATGCGATTTAAGCAATAAAATTAAAAATGCTTATAAAACATAAACCAAACGTTGGAGGTGGTCATTTCTTCATGCGCAGTGATAAACTCGGCACTCTAAAGCACCCGAGAGCGTTTTTTTCGATGCCAACCTAACCAGAGTGACGGGAGCGGCACAATTCAGAAAAAGCGCTCAGTTCGCCGAGAAAATGCGATTTAAGCAATAAAATTAAAAATGCTTATAAAACATAAACCAAACGTTGGAGGTGGTCATTTCTTAATGCGCAGTAATAAACTCGGCACTCTAAAGCACCCGAGAGCGTTTTTTTCGATGTGAACCTAACCAGAGTGACGGGAGCGGCACAATTCAGAAAAAGTGCTCAGCTCGCCGAGAAAATGCGATTTAAGCAATAAAATTAAAAATGCTTATAAAACATAAACCAAACGTTGGAGGTGGTCATTTCTTCATGCGCAGTGAATAACTCGGCACTCTAAAGCACCCGAGAGCGTTTTTTTCGATGCCAAGTGACGGGAGCGGCACAATTCAGAAAAAGTGCTCAGCTCGCCGAGAAAATGCGATTTAAGCAATAAAATTAAAAATGCTTATAAAACATAAACCAAACGTTGGAGGTGGTCATTTCTTAATGCGCAGTAATAAACTCGGCACTCTAAAGCACCCGAGAGCGTTTTTTTCGATGCCAACCTAACCAGAGTGACGGGAGCGGCACAATTCAGAAAAAGTGCTCAGCTCGCCGAGAAAATGCGATTTAAGCAATAAAATTAAAAATGCTTATAAAACATAAACCAAACGTTGGAGGTGGTCATTTCTTAATGCGCAGTAATAAACTCGGCACTCTAAAGCACCCGAGAGCGTTTTTTTCGATGCCAACCTAACCAGAGTGACGGGAGCGGCACAATTCAGAAAAAGCGCTCAGCTCGCCGAGAAAATGCGATTTAAACAATAAAATTAAAAATGCTTATAAAACATAAACCAAACGTTGGAGGTGGTCATTTCTTCGTGTGCAGTGAATAACTCGGCACTCTAAAGCACCCGAGAGCGTTTTTTTCGATGCCAACCTAACCAGAGTGACGGGAGCGGCACAATTCAGAAAAAGTGCTCAGCTCGCCGAGAAAATGCGATTTAAGCAATACAATTAAAAATGCTTATAAAACATAAACCAAACGTTGGAGGTGGTCATTTCTTAATGCGCAGTAATAAACTCGGCACTTTAAAGCACCCGAGAGCGTTTTTTTCGATGCCAACCTAACCAGAGTGACGGGAGCGGCACAATTCAGAAAAAGTGCTCAGCTCGCCGAGAAAATGCGATTTAAGCAATAAAATTAAAAATGCTTATTAAACATAAACCAAACGGTGGAGGTGGTCATTTCTTCATGCGCAGTGAATAACTCGGCACTCTAAAGCACCCGAGAGCGTTTTTTTCGATGCCAACCTAACCAGAGTGACGGGAGCGGCACAATTCAGAAAAAGCGCTCAGCTCGCCGAGAAAATGCGATTTAAGCAATAAAATTAAAAATGCTTATTAAACATAAACCAAACGTTGGAGGTGGTCATTTCTTCATGCGCAGTGAATAACTCGGCACTCTAAAGCACCCGAGAGCGTTTTTTTCGATGCCAACCTAACCAGAGTGACGGGAGCGGCACAATTCAGAAAAAGCGCTCAGCTCGCCGAGAAAATGCGATTTAAGCAATAAAATTAAAAATGCTTATAAAACATAAACCAAACGTTGGAGGTGGTCATTTCTTCATGCGCAGTGATAAACTCGGCACTCTAAAGCACCCGAGAGCGTTTTTTTCGATGCCAACCTAACCAGAGTGACGGGAGCGGCACAATTCAGAAAAAGTGCTCAGCTCGCCGAGAAAATGCGATTTAAGCAATAAAATTAAAAATGCTTATAAAACATAAACCAAACGTTGGAGGTGGTCATTTCTTCATGCGCAGTGAATAACTCGGCACTCTAAAGCACCCGAGAGCGTTTTTTTTGATGCCAACCTAACCAGAGTGACGGGAGCGGCACAATTCAGAAAAAGTGCTCAGCTCGCCGAGAAAATGCGATTTAAGCAATAAAATTAAAAATGCTTATAAAACATAAACCAAACGTTGGAGGTGGTCATTTCTTAATGCGCAGTAATAAACTCGGCACTCTAGAGCACCCGAGAGCGTTTTTTTCGATGCCAACCTAACCAGAGTGACGGGAGCGGCACAATTCAGAAAAAGTGCTCAGCTCGCCGAGAAAATGCGATTTAAGCAATAAAATTAAAAATGCTTATAAAACATAAACCAAACGTTGGAAGTGGTCATTTCTTCATGCGCAGTGATAAACTCGGCACTCTAAAGCACCCGAGAGCGTTTTTTTCGATGCCAACCTAACCAGAGTTACGGGAGCGGCACAATCAGAAAAAGCGCTCAGCTCGCCGAGAAAATGCGATTTAAGCAATAAAATTAAAAATGCTTATAAAACATAAACCAAACGTTGGAAGTGGTCATTTCTTCATGCGCAGTGATAAACTCGGCACTCTAAAGCACCCGAGAGCGTTTTTTTCGATGCCAACCTAACCAGAGTTACGGGAGCGGCACAATTCAGAAAAAGCGCTCAGCTCGCCGAGAAAATGCGATTTAAGCAATAAAATTAAAAATGCTTATTAAACATAAACCAAACGTTGGAGGTGGTCATTTCTTCATGCGCAGTGAATAACTCGGCACTCTAAAGCACCCGAGAGCGTTTTTTTCGATGCCAACCTAACCAGAGTGACAGGAGCGGCACAATTCAGAAAAAGCGCTCAGCTCGCCGAGAAAATGCGATTTAAGCAATAAAATTAAAAATGCTTATAAAACATAAACCAAACGTTGGAGGTGGTCATTTCTTCATGCGCAGTGAATAACTCGGCACTCTAAAGCACCCGAGAGCGTTTTTTTCGATGCCAACCTAACCAGAGTGACGGGAGCGGCACAATTCAGAAAAAGCGCTCAGCTCGCCGAGAAAATGCGATTTAAGCAATAAAATTAAAAATGCTTATTAAACATAAACCAAACATTGGAGGTGGTCATTTCTTCATGCGCAGTGAATAACTCGGCACTCTAAAGCACCCGAGAGCGTTTTTTTCGATGCCAACCTAACCAGAGTGACGGGAGCGGCACAATTCAGAAAAAGCGCTCAGCTCGCCGAGAAAATGCGATTTAAGCAATAAAATTAAAAATGCTTATAAAACATAAACCAAACGTTGGAGGTGGTCATTTCTTCATGCGCAGTGATAAACTCGGCACTCTAAAGCACCCGAGAGCGTTTTTTTCGATGCCAACCTAACCAGAGTGACGGGAGCGGCACAATTCAGAAAAAGTGCTCAGCTCGCCGAGAAAATGCGATTTAAGCAATAAAATTAAAAATGCTTATAAAACATAAACCAAACGTTGGAGGTGGTCATTTCTTCATGCGCAGTGAATAACTCGGCACTCTAAAGCACCCGAGAGCGTTTTTTTCGACGCCAACCTAACCAGAGTGACGGGAGCGGCACAATTCAGAAAAAGTGCTCAGCTCGCCGAGAAAATGCGATTTAAGCAATAAAATTAAAAATGCTTATAAAACATAAACCAAACGTTGGAGGTGGTCATTTCTTAATGCGCAGTAATAAACTCGGCACTCTAAAGCACCCGAGAGCGTTTTTTTCGATGCCAACCTAACCAGAGTGACGGGAGCGGCACAATTCAGAAAAAGTGCTCAGCTCGCCGAGAAAATGCGATTTAAGCAATAAAATTAAAAATGCTTATAAAACATAAACCAAACGTTGGAGGTGGTCATTTCTTAATGCGCAGTAATAAACTCGGCACTCTAAAGCACCCGAAAGCGTATTTTTTCGATGCCAACCTAACCAGAGTGACGGGAGCGGCACAATTCAGAAAAAGTGCTCAGCTCGCCGAGAAAATGCGATTTAAGCAATAAAATTAAAAATGCTTATAAAACATAAACCAAACGTTGGAGGTGGTCATTTCTTAATGCGCAGTAATAAACTCGGCACTCTAAAGCACCCGAGAGCGTTTTTTTCGATGCCAACCTAACCAGAGTGACGGGAGCGGCACAATTCAGAAAAAGTGCTCAGCTCGCCGAGAAAATGCGATTTAAGCAATAAAATTAAAAATGCTTATTAAACATAAACCAAACGGTGGAGGTGGTCATTTCTTCATGCGCAGTGAATAACTCGGCACTCTAAAGCACCCGAGAGCGTTTTTTTCGATGCCAACCTAACCAGAGTGACGGGAGCGGCACAATTCAGAAAAAGTGCTCAGCTCGCCGAGAAAATGCGCTTTAAGCAATAAAATTAAAAATGCTTATAAAACATAAACCAAACGTTGGAGGTGGTCATTTCTTCATGCGCAGTGAATAACTCGGCACTCTAAAGCACCCGAGAGCGTTTTTTTCGATGCCAACCTAACCAGAGTGACGGGAGCGGCACAATTCAGAAAAAGTGCTCAGCTCGCCGAGAAAATGCGATTTAAGCAATAAAATTAAAAATGCTTATAAAACATAAACCAAACGTTGGAGGTGGTCATTTCTTAATGCGCAGTAATAAACTCGGCACTCTAGAGCACCCGAGAGCGTTTTTTTCGATGCCAACCTAACCAGAGTGACGGGAGCGGCACAATTCAGAAAAAGTGCTCAGCTCGCCGAGAAAATGCGATTTGGGCAATAAAATTAAAAATGCTTATAAAACATAAACCAAACGTTGGAAGTGGTCATTTCTTCATGCGCAGTGATAAACTCGGCACTCTAAAGCACCCGAGAGCGTTTTTTTCGATGCCAACCTAACCAGAGTTACGGGAGCGGCACAATTCAGAAAAAGCGCTCAGCTCGCCGAGAAAATGCGATTTAAGCAATAAAATTAAAAATGCTTATAAAACATAAACCAAACGTTGGAAGTGGTCATTTCTTCATGCGCAGTGATAAACTCGGCACTCTAAAGCACCCGAGAGCGTTTTTTTCGATGCCAACCTAACCAGAGTTACGGGAGCGGCACAATTCAGAAAAAGCGCTCAGCTCGCCGAGAAAATGCGATTTAAGCAATAAAATTAAAAATGCTTATTAAACATAAACCAAACGTTGGAGGTGGTCATTTCTTCATGCGCAGTGAATAACTCGGCACTCTAAAGCACCCGAGAGCGTTTTTTTCGATGCCAACCTAACCAGAGTGACGGGAGCGGCACAATTCAGAAAAAGCGCTCAGCTCGCCGAGAAAATGCGATTTAAGCAATAAAATTAAAAATGCTTATAAAACATAAACCAAACGTTGGAGGTGGTCATTTCTTCATGCGCAGTGATAAACTCGGCACTCTAAAGCACCCGAGAGCGTTTTTTTCGATGCCAACCTAACCAGAGTGACGGGAGCGGCACAATTCAGAAAAAGTGCTCAGCTCGCCGAGAAAATGCGATTTAAGCAATAAAATTAAAAATGCTTATAAAACATAAACCAAACGTTGGAGGTGGTCATTTCTTCATGCGCAGTGAATAACTCGGCACTCTAAAGCACCCGAGAGCGTTTTTTTCGATGCCAACCTAACCAGAGTGACGGGAGCGGCACAATTCAGAAAAAGTGCTCAGCTCGCCGAGAAAATGCGATTTAAGCAATAAAATTAAAAATGCTTATAAAACATAAACCAAACGTTGGAGGTGGTCATTTCTTAATGCGCAGTAATAAACTCGGCACTCTAGAGCACCCGAGAGCGTGTTTTTTCGATGCCAACCTAACCAGAGTGACGGGAGCGGCACAATTCAGAAAAAGTGCTCAGCTCGCCGAGAAAATGCGATTTAAGCAATAAAATTAAAAATGCTTATAAAACATAAACCAAACGTTGGAAGTCGTCATTTCTTCATGCGCAGTGATAAACTCGGCACTCTAAAGCACCCGAGAGCGTTTTTTTCGATGCCAACCTAACCAGAGTTACGGGAGCGGCACAATTCAGAAAAAGCGCTCAGCTCGCCGAGAAAATGCGATTTAAGCAATAAAATTAAAAATGCTTATAAAACATAAACCAAACGTTGGAAGTGGTCATTTCTTCATGCGCAGTGATAAACTCGGCACTCTAAAGCACCCGAGAGCGTTTTTTTTGATGCCAACCTAACCAGAGTTACGGGAGCGGCACAATTCAGAAAAAGCGCTCAGCTCGCCGAGAAAATGCGATTTAAGCAATAAAATTAAAAATGCTTATAAAACATAAACCAAACGTTGGAGGTGGTCATTTCTTCATGCGCAGTGATAAACTCGGCACTCTAAAGCACCCGAGAGCGTTTTTTTCGATGCCAACCTAACCAGAGTGACGGGAGCGGCACAATTCAGAAAAAGCGCTCAGCTCGCCGAGAAAATGCGATTTAAGCAATAAAATTAAAAATGCTTATAAAACATAAACCAAACGTTGGAGGTGGTCATTTCTTCATGCGCAGTGAATAACTCGGCACTCTAAAGCACCCGAGAGCGTTTTTTTCGATGCCAACCTAACCAGAGTGACGGGAGCGGCACAATTCAGAAAAAGTGCTCAGCTCGCCGAGAAAATGCGATTTAAGCAATAAAATTAAAAATGCTTATAAAACATAAACCAAACGTTGGAGGTGGTCATTTCTTAATGCGCAGTAATAAACTCGGCACTCTAAAGCACCCGTGAGCGTTTTTTTCGATGCCAACCTAACCAGAGTGACGGGACGGCACAATACAGAAAAAGTGCTCAGCTCGCCGAGAAAATGCGATTTAAGCAATAAAATTAAAAATGCTTATAAAACATAAACCAAACGTTGGAGGTGGTCATTTCTTAATGCGCAGTAATAAACTCGGCACTCTAAAGCACCCGAGAGCGTTTTTTTCGATGCCAACCTAACCAGAGTGACGGGAGCGGCACAATTCAGAAAAAGCGCTCAGCTCGCCGAGAAAATGTGATTTAAGCAATAAAATTAAAAATGCTTATAAAACATAAACCAAACGTTGGAGGTGGTCATTTCTTAATGCGCAGTAATAAACTCGGCACTCTAAAGCACCCGAGAGCGTTTTTTTCGATGCCAACCTAACCAGAGTGACGGGAGCGGCACAATTCAGAAAAAGTGCTCAGCTCGCCGAGAAAATGCGATTTAAGCAATAAAATTAAAAATGCTTATTAAACATAAACCAAACGTTGGAGGTTGTCATTTCTTCATGCGCAGTGAATAACTCGGCACTCTAAAGCACCCGAGAGCGTTTTTTTCGATGCCAACCTAACCAGAGTGACGGGAGCGGCACAATTCAGAAAAAGCGCTCAGCTCGCCGAGAAAATGCGATTTAAGCAATAAAATTAAAAATGCTTATTAAACATAAACCAAACGTTGGAGGTGGTCATTTCTTCATGCGCAGTGAATAACTCGGCACTCTAAAGCACCCGAGAGCGTTTTTTTCGATGCCAACCTAACCAGAGTGACGGGACAGGCACAATTCAGAAAAAGCGCTCAGCTCGCCGAGAAAATGCGATTTAAGCAATAAAATTAAAAATGCTTATAAAACATAAACCAAACGTTGGAGGTGGTCATTTCTTCATGCGCAGTGATAAACTCGGCACTCTAAAGCACCCGAGAGCGTTTTTTTCGATGCCAACCTAACCAGAGTGACGGGAGCGGCACAATTCAGAAAAAGTGCTCAGCTCGCCGAGAAAATGCGATTTAAGCAATAAAATTAAAAATGCTTATAAAACATAAACCAAACGTTGGAGGTGGTCATTTCTTCATGCGCAGTGATAAACTCGGCACTCTAAAGCACCCGAGAGCGTTTTTTTCGATGCCAACCTAACCAGAGTGACGGGAGCGGCACAATTCAGAAAAAGCGCTCAGCTCGCCGAGAAAATGCGATTTAAGCAATAAAATTAAAAATGCTTATAAAACATAAACCAAACGTTGGAGGTGGTCATTTCTTCATGCGCAGTGATAAACTCGGCACTCTAAAGCACCCGAGAGCGTTTTTTTCGATGCCAACCTAACCAGAGTGACGGGAGCGGCACAATTCAGAAAAAGTGCTCAGCTCGCCGAGAAAATGCGATTCAAGCAATAAAATTAAAAATGCTTATTAAACATAAACCAAACGTTGGAGGTGGTCATTTCTTCATGCGCAGTGAATAACTCGGCACTCTAAAGCACCCGAGAGCGTTTTTTTTTATGCCAACCTAACCAGAGTGACGGGAGCGGCACAATTCAGAAAAAGCGCTCAGCTCGCCGAGAAAATGCGATTTAAGCAATAAAATTAAAAATGCTTATAAAACATAAACCAAACGTTGGAGGTGGTCATTTCTCCATGCGCAGTGAATAACTCGGCACTCTAAAGCACCCGAGAGCGTTTTTTTCGATGCCAACCTAACCAGAGTGACGGGAGCGGCACAATTCAGAAAAAGTGCTCAGCTCGCCGAGAAAATGCGATTTAAGCAATAAAATTAAAAATGCTTATAAAACATAAACCAAACGTTGGAGGTTGTCATTTCTTCATGCGCAGTGAATAACTCGGCACTCTAAAGCACCCGAGAGCGTTTTTTTCGATGCCAACCTAACCAGAGTGACGGGAGCGGCACAATTCAGAAAAAGCGCTCAGCTCGCCGAGAAAATGCGATTTAAGCAATAAAATTAAAAATGCTTATTAAACATAAACCAAACGTTGGAGGTGGTCATTTCTTCATGCGCAGTGAATAACTCGGCACTCTAAAGCACCCGAGAGCGTTTTTTTCGATGCCAACCTAACCAGAGTGACGGGACAGGCACAATTCAGAAAAAGCGCTCAGCTCGCCGAGAAAATGCGATTTAAGCAATAAAATTAAAAATGCTTATAAAACATAAACCAAACGTTGGAGGTGGTCATTTCTTCATGCGCAGTGATAAACTCGGCACTCTAAAGCACCCGAGAGCGTTTTTTTCGATGCCAACCTAACCAGAGTGACGGGAGCGGCACAATTCAGAAAAAGTGCTCAGCTCGCCGAGAAAATGCGATTTAAGAAATAAAATTAAAAATGCTTATAAAACATAAACCAAACGTTGGAGGTGGTCATTTCTTCATGCGCAGTGATAAACTCGGCACTCTAAAGCACCCGAGAGCGTTTTTTTCGATGCCAACCTAACCAGAGTGACGGGAGCGGCACAATTCAGAAAAAGTGCTCAGCTCGCCGAGAAAATGCGATTTAAGCAATAAAATTAAAAATGCTTATAAAACATAAACCAAACGTTGGAGGTGGTCATTTCTTCATGCGCAGTGATAAACTCGGCACTCTAAAGCACCCGAGAGCGTTTTTTTCGATGCCAACCTAACCAGAGTGACGGGAGCGGCACAATTCAGAAAAAGCGCTCAGCTCGCCGAGAAAATGCGATTTAAGCAATAAAATTAAAAATGCTTATAAAACATAAACCAAACGTTGGAGGTGGTCATTTCTTCATGCGCAGTGATAAACTCGGCACTCTAAAGCACCCGAGAGCGTTTTTTTCGATGCCAACCTAACCAGAGTGACGGGAGCGGCACAATTCAGAAAAAGCGCTCAGCTCGCCGAGAAAATGCGATTTAAGCAATAAAATTAAAAATGCTTATAAAACATAAACCAAACGTTGGAGGTGGTCATTTCCTAATGCGCAGTAATAAACTCGGCACTCTAAAGCACCCGAGAGCGTTTTTTTCGATGCCAACCTAACCAGAGTTACGGGAGCGGCACAATTCAGAAAAAGCGCTCAGCTCGCCGAGAAAATGCGATTTAAGCAATAAAATTAAAAATGCTTATAAAACATAAACCAAACGTTGGAGGTGGTCATTTCTTCATGCGCAGTGATAAACTCGGCACTCTAAAGCACCCGAGAGCGTTTTTTTCGATGCCAACCTAACCAGAGTGACGGGAGCGGCACAATTCAGAAAAAGTGCTCAGCTCGCCGAGAAAATGCGATTTAAGTAATAAAATTAAAAATGCTTATAAAACATAAACCAAACGTTGGAGGTGGTCATTTCTCCATGCGCAGTGAATAACTCGGCACTCTAAAGCACCCGAGAGCGTTTTTTTCGATGCCAACCTAACCAGAGTGACGGGAGCGGCACAATTCAGAAAAAGTGCTCAGCTCGCCGAGAAAATGCGATTTAAGCAATAAAATTAAAAATGCTTATAAAACATAAACCAAACGTTGGAGGTGGTCATTTCTTAATGCGCAGTAATAAACTCGGCACTCTAAAGCACCCGTGAGCGTTTTTTTCGATGCCAACCTAACCAGAGTGACGGGACGGCACAATTCAGAAAAAGTGCTCAGCTCGCCGAGAAAATGCGATTTAAGCAATAAAATTAAAAATGCTTATAAAACATAAACCAAACGTTGGAGGTGGTCATTTCTTAATGCGCAGTAATAAACTCGGCACTCTAAAGCACCCGAGAGCGTTTTTTTCGATGCCAACCTAACCAGAGTGACGGGAGCGGCACAATTCAGAAAAAGCGCTCAGCTCGCCGAGAAAATGCGATTTAAGCAATAAAATTAAAAATGCTTATAAAACATAAACCAAACGTTGGAGGTGGTCATTTCTTAATGCGCAGTAATAAACTCGGCACTCTAAAGCACCCGAGAGCGTTTTTTTCGATGCCAACCTAACCAGAGTGACGGGAGCGGCACAATTCAGAAAAAGTGCTCAGCTCGCCGAGAAAATGCGATTTAAGCAATAAAATTAAAAATGCTTATTAAACATAAACCAAACGTTGGAGGTGGTCATTTCTTCATGCGCAGTGAATAACTCGGCACTCTAAAGCACCCGAGAGCGTTTTTTTCGATGCCAACCTAACCAGAGTGACGGGAGCGGCACAATTCAGAAAAAGCGCTCAGCTCGCCGAGAAAATGCGATTTAAGCAATAAAATTAAAAATGCTTATTAAACATAAACCAAACATTGGAGGTGGTCATTTCTTCATGCGCAGTAATAAACTCGGCACTCTAAAGCACCCGAGAGCGTTTTTTTCGATGCTAACCTAACCAGAGTGACGGGAGCGGCACAATTCAGAAAAAGCGCTCAGCTCGCCGAGAAAATGCGATTTAAGCAATAAAATTAAAAATGCTTATAAAACATAAACCAAACGTTGGAGGTGGTCATTTCCTAATGCGCAGTAATAAACTCGGCACTCTAAAGCACCCGAGAGCGTTTTTTTCGATGCCAACCTAACCAGAGTGACGGGAGCGGCACAATTCAGAAAAAGTGCTCAGCTCGCCGAGAAAATGCGATTTAAGCAATAAAATTAAAAATGCTTATTAAACATAAACCAAACGTTGGAGGTGGTCATTTCTTCATGCGCAGTGAATAACTCGGCACTCTAAAGCACCCGAGAGCGTTTTTTTCGATGCCAACCTAACCAAAGTGACGGGAGCGGCACAATTCAGAAAAAGCGCTCAGCTCGCCGAGAAAATGCGATTTAAGCAATAAAATTAAAAATGCTTATTAAACATAAACCAAACATTGGAGGTGGTCATTTCTTCATGCGCAGTAATAAACTCGGCACTCTAAAGCACCCGAGAGCGTTTTTTTCGATGCCAACCTAACCAGAGTGACGGGAGCGGCACAATTCAGAAAAAGTGCTCAGCTCGCCGAGAAAATGCGATTTAAGCAATAAAATTAAAAATGCTTATAAAACATAAACCAAACGTTGGAGGTGGTCATTTCTTCATGCGCAGTGATAAACTCGGCACTAAAGCACCCGAGAGCGTTTTTTTCGATGCCAACCTAACCAGAGTGACGGGAGCGGCACAAATCAGAAAAAGTGCTCAGCTCACCGAGAAAATGCGATTTAAGCAATAAAATTAAAAATGCTTATAAAACATAAACCAAACGTTGGAGGTGGTCATTTCTTCATGCGCAGTGAATAACTCGGCACTCTAAAGCACCCGAAAGCGTTTTTTTCGATGCCAACCTAACCAGAGTGACGGGAGCGGCACAATTCAGAAAAAGCGCTCAGCTCGCCGAGAAAATGCGATTTAAGCAATAAAATTAAAAATGCTTATAAAACATAAACCAAACGTTGGAGGTGGTCATTTCTTAATGCGCAGTAATAAACTCGGCACTCTAAAGCACCCGTGAGCGTTTTTTTCGATGCCAACCTAACCAGAGTGACGGGAGCGGCACAATTCAGAAAAAGTGCTCAGCTCGCCGAGAAAATGCGATTTAAGCAATAAAATTAAAAATGCTTATTAAACATAAACCAAACGTTGGAGGTGGTCATTTCTTCATGCGCAGTGAATAACTCGGCACTCTAAAGCACCCGAGAGTGTTTTTTTCGATGCCAACCTAACCAGAGTGACGGGAGCGGCACAATTCAGAAAAAGCGCTCAGCTCGCCGAGAAAATGCGATTTAAGCAATAAAATTAAAAATGCTTATAAAACATAAACCAAACGTTGGAGGTGGTCATTTCTTAATGCGCAGTAATAAACTCGGCACTCTAAAGCACCCGAGAGCGTTTTTTTCGATGCCAACCTAACCAGAGTGACGGGAGCGGCACAATTCAGAAAAAGTGCTCAGCTCGCCGAGAAAATGCGATTTAAGCAATAAAATTAAAAATGCTTATAAAACATAAACCAAACGTTGGAGGTGGTCATTTCTTAATGCGCAGTAATAAACTCGGCACTCTAAAGCACCCGAGAGCGTTTTTTTCGATGCCAACCTAACCAGAGTGACGGGAGCGGCACAATTCAGAAAAAGTGCTCAGCTCGCCCAGAAAATGCGATTTAAGCAATAAAATTAAAAATGCTTATAAAACATAAACCAAACGTTGGAGGTGGTCATTTCTTCATGCGCAGTGATAAACTCGGCACTCTAAAGCACCCGAGAGCGTTTTTTTCGATGCCAACCTAACCAGAGTGACGGGAGCGGCACAATTCAGAAAAAGTGCTCAGCTCGCCGAGAAAATGCGATTCAAGCAATAAAATTAAAAATGCTTATTAAACATAAACCAAACGTTGGAGGTGGTCATTTCTTCATGCGCAGTGAATAACTCGGCACTCTAAAGCACCCGAGAGCGTTTTTTTCGATGCCAACCTAACCAGAGTGACGGGAGCGGCACAATTCAGAAAAAGTGCTCAGCTCGCCGAGAAAATGCGATTTAAGCAATAAAATTAAAAATGCTTATAAAACATAAACCAAAATTTGGAGGTTGTCATTTCTTAATGCGCAGTAATAAACTCGGCACTCTAAAGCACCCGAGAGCGTTTTTTTCGATGCCAACCTAACCAGAGTGACGGGAGCGGCACAATTCAGAAAAAGCGCTCAGCTCGCCGAGAAAATGCGATTTAAGCAATAAAATTAAAAATGCTTATAAAACATAAACCAAACGTTGGAGGTGGTCATTTCTTAATGCGCAGTAATAAACTCGGCACTCTAAAGCACCCGAGAGCGTTTTTTTCGATGCCAACCTAACCAGAGTGACGGGAGCGGCACAATTCAGAAAAAGTGCTCAGCTCGCCGAGAAAATGTGATTTAAGCAATAAAATTAAAAATGCTTATAAAACATAAACCAAACGTTGGAGGTGGTCATTTCTTAATGCGCAGTAATAAACTCGTTACTCTAAAGCACCCGAGAGCGTTTTTTTCGATGCCAACCTAACCAGAGTGACGGGAGCGGCACAATTCAGAAAAAGTGCTCAGCTCGCCGAGAAAATGCGATTTAAGCAATAAAATTAAAAATGCTTATTAAACATAAACCAAACGTTGGAGGTGGTCATTTCTTCATGCGCAGTGAATAACTCGGCACTCTAAAGCACCCGATAGCGTTTTTTTCGATGCCAACCTAACCAGAGTGACGGGAGCGGCACAATTCAGAAAAAGTGCTCAGCTCGCCGAGAAAATGCGATTTAAGCAATAAAATTAAAAATGCTTATAAAACATAAACCAAACGTTGGAGGTGGTCATTTCTTAATGCGCAGTAATAAACTCGGCACTCTAAAGCACCCGAGAGCGTTTTTTTCGATGCCAACCTAACCAGAGTGACGGGAGCGGCACAATTCAGAAAAAGTGCTCAGCTCGCCGAGAAAATGCGATTTAAGCAATAAAATTAAAAATGCTTATAAAACATAAACCAAACGTTGGAGGTGGTCATTTCTTAATGCGCAGTAATAAACTCGGCACTCTAAAGCACCCGAGAGCGTTTTTTTCGATGCCAACCTAACCAGAGTGACGGGAGCGGCACAATTCAGAAAAAGTGCTCAGCTCGCCGAGAAAATGCGATTTAAGCAATAAAATTAAAAATGCTTATAAAACATAAACCAAACGTTGGAGGTGGTCATTTCTTAATGCGCAGTAATAAACTCGGCACTCTAAAGCACCCGAGAGCGTTTTTTTCGATGCCAACCTAACCAGAGTGACGGGAGCGGCACAATTCAGAAAAAGCGCTCAGCTCGCCGAGAAAATGCGATTTAAGCAATAAAATTAAAAATGCTTATAAAACATAAACCAAACGTTGGAGGTGGTCATTTCTTCGTGCGCAGTGAATAACTCGGCACTCTAAAGTACCCGAGAGCGTTTTTTTCGATGCCAACCTAACCAGAGTGACGGGAGCGGCACAATTCAGAAAAAGTGCTCAGCTCGCCGAGAAAATGCGATTTAAGCAATAAAATTAAAAATGCTTATAAAACATAAACCAAACGTTGGAGGTGGTCATTTCTTAATGCGCAGTAATAAACTCGGCACTCTAAAGCACCCGAGAGCGTTTTTTTCGATGCCAACCTAACCAGAGTGACGGGAGCGGCACAATTCAGAAAAAGTGCTCAGCTCGCCGAGAAAATGCGATTTAAGCAATAAAATTAAAAATGCTTATAAAACATAAACCAAACGTTGGAGGTGGTCATTTCTTCATGCGCAGTGATAAACTCGGCACTCTAAAGCACCCGAGAGCGTTTTTTTCGATGCCAACCTAACCAGAGTGACGGGAGCGGCACAATTCAGAAAAAGCGCTCAGCTCGCCGAGAAAATGCGATTTAAGCAATAAAATTAAAAATGCTTATAAAACATAAACCAAACGTTGGAGGTGGTCATTTCTTCATGCGCAGTGATAAACTCGGCACTCTAAAGCACCCGAGAGCGTTTTTTTCGATGCCAACCTAACCAGAGTGACGGGAGCGGCACAATTCAGAAAAAGTGCTCAGCTCGCCGAGAAAATGCGATTCAAGCAATAAAATTAAAAATGCTTATTAAACATAAACCAAACGTTGGAGGTGGTCATTTCTTCATGCGCAGTGAATAACTCGGCACTCTAAAGCACCCGAGAGCGTTTTTTTTTATGCCAACCTAACCAGAGTGACGGGAGCGGCACAATTCAGAAAAAGCGCTCAGCTCGCCGAGAAAATGCGATTTAAGCAATAAAATTAAAAATGCTTATAAAACATAAACCAAACGTTGGAGGTGGTCATTTCTCCATGCGCAGTGAATAACTCGGCACTCTAAAGCACCCGAGAGCGTTTTTTTCGATGCCAACCTAACCAGAGTGACGGGAGCGGCACAATTCAGAAAAAGTGCTCAGCTCGCCGAGAAAATGCGATTTAAGCAATAAAATTAAAAATGCTTATAAAACATAAACCAAACGTTGGAGGTTGTCATTTCTTCATGCGCAGTGAATAACTCGGCACTCTAAAGCACCCGAGAGCGTTTTTTTCGATGCCAACCTAACCAGAGTGACGGGAGCGGCACAATTCAGAAAAAGCGCTCAGCTCGCCGAGAAAATGCGATTTAAGCAATAAAATTAAAAATGCTTATTAAACATAAACCAAACGTTGGAGGTGGTCATTTCTTCATGCGCAGTGAATAACTCGGCACTCTAAAGCACCCGAGAGCGTTTTTTTCGATGCCAACCTAACCAGAGTGACGGGACAGGCACAATTCAGAAAAAGCGCTCAGCTCGCCGAGAAAATGCGATTTAAGCAATAAAATTAAAAATGCTTATAAAACATAAACCAAACGTTGGAGGTGGTCATTTCTTCATGCGCAGTGATAAACTCGGCACTCTAAAGCACCCGAGAGCGTTTTTTTCGATGCCAACCTAACCAGAGTGACGGGAGCGGCACAATTCAGAAAAAGTGCTCAGCTCGCCGAGAAAATGCGATTTAAGAAATAAAATTAAAAATGCTTATAAAACATAAACCAAACGTTGGAGGTGGTCATTTCTTCATGCGCAGTGATAAACTCGGCACTCTAAAGCACCCGAGAGCGTTTTTTTCGATGCCAACCTAACCAGAGTGACGGGAGCGGCACAATTCAGAAAAAGTGCTCAGCTCGCCGAGAAAATGCGATTTAAGCAATAAAATTAAAAATGCTTATAAAACATAAACCAAACGTTGGAGGTGGTCATTTCTTCATGCGCAGTGATAAACTCGGCACTCTAAAGCACCCGAGAGCGTTTTTTTCGATGCCAACCTAACCAGAGTGACGGGAGCGGCACAATTCAGAAAAAGCGCTCAGCTCGCCGAGAAAATGCGATTTAAGCAATAAAATTAAAAATGCTTATAAAACATAAACCAAACGTTGGAGGTGGTCATTTCTTCATGCGCAGTGATAAACTCGGCACTCTAAAGCACCCGAGAGCGTTTTTTTCGATGCCAACCTAACCAGAGTGACGGGAGCGGCACAATTCAGAAAAAGCGCTCAGCTCGCCGAGAAAATGCGATTTAAGCAATAAAATTAAAAATGCTTATAAAACATAAACCAAACGTTGGAGGTGGTCATTTCCTAATGCGCAGTAATAAACTCGGCACTCTAAAGCACCCGAGAGCGTTTTTTTCGATGCCAACCTAACCAGAGTTACGGGAGCGGCACAATTCAGAAAAAGCGCTCAGCTCGCCGAGAAAATGCGATTTAAGCAATAAAATTAAAAATGCTTATAAAACATAAACCAAACGTTGGAGGTGGTCATTTCTTCATGCGCAGTGATAAACTCGGCACTCTAAAGCACCCGAGAGCGTTTTTTTCGATGCCAACCTAACCAGAGTGACGGGAGCGGCACAATTCAGAAAAAGTGCTCAGCTCGCCGAGAAAATGCGATTTAAGTAATAAAATTAAAAATGCTTATAAAACATAAACCAAACGTTGGAGGTGGTCATTTCTCCATGCGCAGTGAATAACTCGGCACTCTAAAGCACCCGAGAGCGTTTTTTTCGATGCCAACCTAACCAGAGTGACGGGAGCGGCACAATTCAGAAAAAGTGCTCAGCTCGCCGAGAAAATGCGATTTAAGCAATAAAATTAAAAATGCTTATAAAACATAAACCAAACGTTGGAGGTGGTCATTTCTTAATGCGCAGTAATAAACTCGGCACTCTAAAGCACCCGTGAGCGTTTTTTTCGATGCCAACCTAACCAGAGTGACGGGACGGCACAATTCAGAAAAAGTGCTCAGCTCGCCGAGAAAATGCGATTTAAGCAATAAAATTAAAAATGCTTATAAAACATAAACCAAACGTTGGAGGTGGTCATTTCTTAATGCGCAGTAATAAACTCGGCACTCTAAAGCACCCGAGAGCGTTTTTTTCGATGCCAACCTAACCAGAGTGACGGGAGCGGCACAATTCAGAAAAAGCGCTCAGCTCGCCGAGAAAATGCGATTTAAGCAATAAAATTAAAAATGCTTATAAAACATAAACCAAACGTTGGAGGTGGTCATTTCTTAATGCGCAGTAATAAACTCGGCACTCTAAAGCACCCGAGAGCGTTTTTTTCGATGCCAACCTAACCAGAGTGACGGGAGCGGCACAATTCAGAAAAAGTGCTCAGCTCGCCGAGAAAATGCGATTTAAGCAATAAAATTAAAAATGCTTATTAAACATAAACCAAACGTTGGAGGTGGTCATTTCTTCATGCGCAGTGAATAACTCGGCACTCTAAAGCACCCGAGAGCGTTTTTTTCGATGCCAACCTAACCAGAGTGACGGGAGCGGCACAATTCAGAAAAAGCGCTCAGCTCGCCGAGAAAATGCGATTTAAGCAATAAAATTAAAAATGCTTATTAAACATAAACCAAACATTGGAGGTGGTCATTTCTTCATGCGCAGTAATAAACTCGGCACTCTAAAGCACCCGAGAGCGTTTTTTTCGATGCCAACCTAACCAGAGTGACGGGAGCGGCACAATTCAGAAAAAGCGCTCAGCTCGCCGAGAAAATGCGATTTAAGCAATAAAATTAAAAATGCTTATAAAACATAAACCAAACGTTGGAGGTGGTCATTTCCTAATGCGCAGTAATAAACTCGGCACTCTAAAGCACCCGAGAGCGTTTTTTTCGATGCCAACCTAACCAGAGTGACGGGAGCGGCACAATTCAGAAAAAGTGCTCAGCTCGCCGAGAAAATGCGATTTAAGCAATAAAATTAAAAATGCTTATTAAACATAAACCAAACGTTGGAGGTGGTCATTTCTTCATGCGCAGTGAATAACTCGGCACTCTAAAGCACCCGAGAGCGTTTTTTTCGATGCCAACCTAACCAAAGTGACGGGAGCGGCACAATTCAGAAAAAGCGCTCAGCTCGCCGAGAAAATGCGATTTAAGCAATAAAATTAAAAATGCTTATTAAACATAAACCAAACATTGGAGGTGGTCATTTCTTCATGCGCAGTAATAAACTCGGCACTCTAAAGCACCCGAGAGCGTTTTTTTCGATGCCAACCTAACCAGAGTGACGGGAGCGGCACAATTCAGAAAAAGTGCTCAGCTCGCCGAGAAAATGCGATTTAAGCAATAAAATTAAAAATGCTTATAAAACATAAACCAAACGTTGGAGGTGGTCATTTCTTCATGCGCAGTGATAAACTCGGCACTCTAAAGCACCCGAGAGCGTTTTTTTCGATGCCAACCTAACCAGAGTGACGGGAGCGGCACAAATCAGAAAAAGTGCTCAGCTCACCGAGAAAATGCGATTTAAGCAATAAAATTAAAAATGCTTATAAAACATAAACCAAACGTTGGAGGTGGTCATTTCTTCATGCGCAGTGAATAACTCGGCACTCTAAAGCACCCGAGAGCGTTTTTTTCGATGCCAACCTAACCAGAGTGACGGGAGCGGCACAATTCAGAAAAAGTGCTCAGCTCGCCGAGAAAATGCGATTTAAGCAATAAAATTAAAAATGCTTATAAAACATAAACCAAACGTTGGAGGTGGTCATTTCTTAATGCGCAGTAATAAACTCGGCACTCTAAAGCACCCGTGAGCGTTTTTTTCGATGCCAACCTAACCAGAGTGACGGGAGCGGCACAATTCAGAAAAAGTGCTCAGCTCGCCGAGAAAATGCGATTTAAGCAATAAAATTAAAAATGCTTATAAAACATAAACCAAACGTTGGAGGTGGTCATTTCTTCATGCGCAGTGATAAAGTCGGCACTCTAAAGCACCCGAGAGCGTTTTTTTCGATGCCAACCTAACCAGAGTGACGGGAGCGGCACAATTCAGAAAAAGTGCTCAGCTCGCCGAGAAAATGCGATTTAAGCAATAAAATTAAAAATGCTTATTAAACATAAACCAAACGTTGGAGGTGGTCATTTCTTCATGCGCAGTGATAAACTCGGCACTCTAAAGCACCCGAGAGCGTTTTTTTCGATGCCAACCTAACCAGAGTGACGGGAGCGGCACAATTCAGAAAAAGTGCTCAGCTCGCCGAGAAAATGCGATTTAAGCAATAAAATTAAAAATGCTTATAAAACATAAACCAAACGTTGGAGGTGGTCATTTCTTAATGCGCAGTAATAAACTCGGCACTCTAAAGCACCCGAGAGCGTTTTTTTCGATGCCAACCTAACCAGAGTGACGGGAGCGGCACAATTCAGAAAAAGTGCTCAGCTCGCCGAGAAAATGCGATTTAAGCAATAAAATTAAAAATGCTTATTAAACATAATTCAAACGTTGGAGGTGGTCATTTCTTCATGCGCAGTGAATAACTCGGCACTCTAAAGCACCCGAAAGCGTTTTTTTCGATGCCAACCTAACCAGAGTGACGGGAGCGGCACAATTCAGAAAAAGCGCTCAGCTCGCCGAGAAAATGCGATTTAAGCAATAAAATTAAAAATGCTTATAAAACATAAACCAAACGTTGGAGGTGGTCATTTCTTAATGCGCAGTAATAAACTCGGCACTCTAAAGCACCCGTGAGCGTTTTTTTCGATGCCAACCTAACCAGAGTGACGGGAGCGGCACAATTCAGAAAAAGTGCTCAGCTCGCCGAGAAAATGCGATTTAAGCAATAAAATTAAAAATGCTTATTAAACATAAACCAAACGTTGGAGGTGGTCATTTCTTCATGCGCAGTGAATAACTCGGCACTCTAAAGCACCCGAGAGTGTTTTTTTCGATGCCAACCTAACCAGAGTGACGGGAGCGGCACAATTCAGAAAAAGCGCTCAGCTCGCCGAGAAAATGCGATTTAAGCAATAAAATTAAAAATGCTTATAAAACATAAACCAAACGTTGGAGGTGGTCATTTCTTAATGCGCAGTAATAAACTCGGCACTCTAAAGCACCCGAGAGCGTTTTTTTCGATGCCAACCTAACCAGAGTGACGGGAGCGGCACAATTCAGAAAAAGTGCTCAGCTCGCCGAGAAAATGCGATTTAAGCAATAAAATTAAAAATGCTTATAAAACATAAACCAAACGTTGGAGGTGGTCATTTCTTAATGCGCAGTAATAAACTCGGCACTCTAAAGCACCCGAGAGCGTTTTTTTCGATGCCAACCTAACCAGAGTGACGGGAGCGGCACAATTCAGAAAAAGTGCTCAGCTCGCCCAGAAAATGCGATTTAAGCAATAAAATTAAAAATGCTTATAAAACATAAACCAAACGTTGGAGGTGGTCATTTCTTCATGCGCAGTGATAAACTCGGCACTCTAAAGCACCCGAGAGCGTTTTTTTCGATGCCAACCTAACCAGAGTGACGGGAGCGGCACAATTCAGAAAAAGTGCTCAGCTCGCCGAGAAAATGCGATTCAAGCAATAAAATTAAAAATGCTTATTAAACATAAACCAAACGTTGGAGGTGGTCATTTCTTCATGCGCAGTGAATAACTCGGCACTCTAAAGCACCCGAGAGCGTTTTTTTCGATGCCAACCTAACCAGAGTGACGGGAGCGGCACAATTCAGAAAAAGTGCTCAGCTCGCCGAGAAAATGCGATTTAAGCAATAAAATTAAAAATGCTTATAAAACATAAACCAAAATTTGGAGGTTGTCATTTCTTAATGCGCAGTAATAAACTCGGCACTCTAAAGCACCCGAGAGCGTTTTTTTCGATGCCAACCTAACCAGAGTGACGGGAGCGGCACAATTCAGAAAAAGCGCTCAGCTCGCCGAGAAAATGCGATTTAAGCAATAAAATTAAAAATGCTTATAAAACATAAACCAAACGTTGGAGGTGGTCATTTCTTAATGCGCAGTAATAAACTCGGCACTCTAAAGCACCCGAGAGCGTTTTTTTCGATGCCAACCTAACCAGAGTGACGGGAGCGGCACAATTCAGAAAAAGTGCTCAGCTCGCCGAGAAAATGTGATTTAAGCAATAAAATTAAAAATGCTTATAAAACATAAACCAAACGTTGGAGGTGGTCATTTCTTAATGCGCAGTAATAAACTCGTTACTCTAAAGCACCCGAGAGCGTTTTTTTCGATGCCAACCTAACCAGAGTGACGGGAGCGGCACAATTCAGAAAAAGTGCTCAGCTCGCCGAGAAAATGCGATTTAAGCAATAAAATTAAAAATGCTTATTAAACATAAACCAAACGTTGGAGGTGGTCATTTCTTCATGCGCAGTGAATAACTCGGCACTCTAAAGCACCCGATAGCGTTTTTTTCGATGCCAACCTAACCAGAGTGACGGGAGCGGCACAATTCAGAAAAAGTGCTCAGCTCGCCGAGAAAATGCGATTTAAGCAATAAAATTAAAAATGCTTATAAAACATAAACCAAACGTTGGAGGTGGTCATTTCTTCATGCGCAGTGAATAACTCGGCACTCTAAAGCACCCGAGAGCGTTTTTTTCGATGCCAACCTAACCAGAGTGACGGGAGCGGCACAATTCAGAAAAAGTGCTCAGCTCGCCGAGAAAATGCGATTTAAGCAATAAAATTAAAAATGCTTATAAAACATAAACCAAACGTTGGAGGTGGTCATTTCTTAATGCGCAGTAATAAACTCGGCACTCTAGAGCACCCGAGAGCGTTTTTTTCGATGCCAACCTAACCAGAGTGACGGGAGCGGCACAATTCAGAAAAAGTGCTCAGCTCGCCGAGAAAATGCGATTCAAGCAATTAAATTAAAAATGCTTATTAAACATAAACCAAACGTTGGAGGTGGTCATTTCTTCATGCGCAGTGAATAACTCGGCACTCTAAAGCACCCGAGAGCGTTTTTTTCGATGCCAACCTAACCAGAGTGACGGGAGCGGCACAATTCAGAAAAAGCGCTCAGCTCGCCGAGAAAATGCGATTTAAGCAATAAAATTAAAAATGCTTATAAAACATAAACCAAACGTTGGAGGTGGTCATTTCTTCATGCGCAGTGATAAACTCGGCACTCTAAAGCACCCGAGAGCGTTTTTTTCGATGCCAACCTAACCAGAGTGACGGGAGCGGCACAATTCAGAAAAAGTGCTCAGCTCGCCGAGAAAATGCGATTCAAGCAATTAAATTAAAAATGCTTATTAAACATAAACCAAACGTTGGAGGTGGTCATTTCTTCATGCGCAGTGAATAACTCGGCACTCTAAAGCACCCGAGAGCGTTTTTTTCGATGCCAACCTAACCAGAGTGACGGGAGCGGCACAATTCAGAAAAAGTGCTCAGCTCGCCGAGAAAATGCGATTTAAGCAATAAAATTAAAAATGCTTATAAAACATAAACCAAACGTTGGAGGTGGTCATTTCTTCATGCGCAGTGAATAACTCGGCACTCTAAAGCACCCGAGAGCGTTTTTTTCGATGCCAACCTAACCAGAGTGACGGGAGCGGCACAATTCAGAAAAAGTGCTCAGCTCGCCGAGAAAATGCGATTTAAGCAATAAAATTAAAAATGCTTATAAAACATAAACCAAACGTTGGAGGTGGTCATTTCTTAATGCGCAGTAATAAACTCGGCACTCTAAAGCACCCGAGAGCGTTTTTTTCGATGCCAACCTAACCAGAGTGACGGGAGCGGCACAATTCAGAAAAAGTGCTCAGCTCGCCGAGAAAATGCGATTTAAGCAATAAAATTAAAAATGCTTATAAAACATAAACCAAACGTTGGAGGTGGTCATTTCTTAATGCGCAGTAATAAACTCGGCACTCTAAAGCACCCGAGAGCGTTTTTTTCGATGCCAACCTAACCAGAGTGACGGGAGCGGCACAATTCAGAAAAAGCGCTCAGCTCGCCGAGAAAATGCGATTTAAGCAATAAAATTAAAAATGCTTATAAAACATAAACCAAACGTTGGAGGTGGTCATTTCCTAATGCGCAGTAATAAACTCGGCACTCTAAAGCACCCGAGAGCGTTTTTTTCGATGCCAACCTAACCAGAGTTACGGGAGCGGCACAATTCAGAAAAAGGGCTCAGCTCGCCGAGAAAATGCGATTTAAGCAATAAAATTAAAAATGCTTATAAAACATAAACCAAACGTTGGAGGTGGTCATTTCTTCATGCGCAGTGATAAACTCGGCACTCTAAAGCACCCGAGAGCGTTTTTTTCGATGCCAACCTAACCAGAGTGACGGGAGCGGCACAATTCAGAAAAAGTGCTCAGCTCGCCGAGAAAATGCGATTTAAGTAATAAAATTAAAAATGCTTATAAAACATAAACCAAACGTTGGAGGTGGTCATTTCTCCATGCGCAGTGAATAACTCGGCACTCTAAAGCACCCGAGAGCGTTTTTTTCGATGCCAACCTAACCAGAGTGACGGGAGCGGCACAATTCAGAAAAAGTGCTCAGCTCGCCGAGAAAATGCGATTTAAGCAATAAAATTAAAAATGCTTATAAAACATAAACCAAACGTTGGAGGTGGTCATTTCTTAATGCGCAGTAATAAACTCGGCACTCTAAAGCACCCGTGAGCGTTTTTTTCGATGCCAACCTAACCAGAGTGACGGGACGGCACAATTCAGAAAAAGTGCTCAGCTCGCCGAGAAAATGCGATTTAAGCAATAAAATTAAAAATGCTTATAAAACATAAACCAAACGTTGGAGGTGGTCATTTCTTAATGCGCAGTAATAAACTCGGCACTCTAGAGCACCCGAGAGCGTTTTTTTCGATGCCAACCTAACCAGAGTGACGGGAGCGGCACAATTCAGAAAAAGCGCTCAGCTCGCCGAGAAAATGCGATTTAAGCAATAAAATTAAAAATGCTTATAAAACATAAACCAAACGTTGGAGGTGGTCATTTCTTAATGCGCAGTAATAAACTCGGCACTCTAAAGCACCCGAGAGCGTTTTTTTCGATGCCAACCTAACCAGAGTGACGGGAGCGGCACAATTCAGAAAAAGTGCTCAGCTCGCCGAGAAAATGCGATTTAAGCAATAAAATTAAAAATGCTTATTAAACATAAACCAAACGTTGGAGGTGGTCATTTCTTCATGCGCAGTGAATAACTCGGCACTCTAAAGCACCCGAGAGCGTTTTTTTCGATGCCAACCTAACCAGAGTGACGGGAGCGGCACAATTCAGAAAAAGCGCTCAGCTCGCCGAGAAAATGCGATTTAAGCAATAAAATTAAAAATGCTTATTAAACATAAACCAAACATTGGAGGTGGTCATTTCTTCATGCGCAGTAATAAACTCGGCACTCTAAAGCACCCGAGAGCGTTTTTTTCGATGCCAACCTAACCAGAGTGACGGGAGCGGCACAATTCAGAAAAAGCGCTCAGCTCGCCGAGAAAATGCGATTTAAGCAATAAAATTAAAAATGCTTATAAAACATAAACCAAACGTTGGAGGTGGTCAATTCCTAATGCGCAGTAATAAACTCGGCACTCTAAAGCACCCGAGAGCGTTTTTTTCGATGCCAACCTAACCAGAGTGACGGGAGCGGCACAATTCAGAAAAAGTGCTCAGCTCGCCGAGAAAATGCGATTTAAGCAATAAAATTAAAAATGCTTATTAAACATAAACCAAACGTTGGAGGTGGTCATTTCTTCATGCGCAGTGAATAACTCGGCACTCTAAAGCACCCGAGAGCGTTTTTTTCGATGCCAACCTAACCAAAGTGACGGGAGCGGCACAATTCAGAAAAAGCGCTCAGCTCGCCGAGAAAATGCGATTTAAGCAATAAAATTAAAAATGCTTATTAAACATAAACCAAACATTGGAGGTGGTCATTTCTTCATGCGCAGTAATAAACTCGGCACTCTAAAGCACCCGAGAGCGTTTTTTTCGATGCCAACCTAACCAGAGTGACGGGAGCGGCACAATTCAGAAAAAGTGCTCAGCTCGCCGAGAAAATGCGATTTAAGCAATAAAATTAAAAATGCTTATACAACATAAACCAAACGTTGGAGGTGGTCATTTCTTCATGCGCAGTGATAAACTCGGCACTCTAAAGCACCCGAGAGCGTTTTTTTCGATGCCAACCTAACCAGAGTGACGGGAGCGGCACAAATCAGAAAAAGTGCTCAGCTCACCGAGAAAATGCGATTTAAGCAATAAAATTAAAAATGCTTATAAAACATAAACCAAACGTTGGAGGTGGTCATTTCTTCATGCGCAGTGAATAACTCGGCACTCTAAAGCACCCGAGAGCGTTTTTTTCGATGCCAACCTAACCAGAGTGACGGGAGCGGCACAATTCAGAAAAAGTGCTCAGCTCGCCGAGAAAATGCGATTTAAGCAATAAAATTAAAAATGCTTATAAAACATAAACCAAACGTTGGAGGTGGTCATTTCTTAATGCGCAGTAATAAACTCGGCACTCTAAAGCACCCGTGAGCGTTTTTTTCGATGCCAACCTAACCAGAGTGACGGGAGCGGCACAATTCAGAAAAAGTGCTCAGCTCGCCGAGAAAATGCGATTTAAGCAATAAAATTAAAAATGCTTATAAAACATAAACCAAACGTTGGAGGTGGTCATTTCTTCATGCGCAGTGATAAAGTCGGCACTCTAAAGCACCCGAGAGCGTTTTTTTCGATGCCAACCTAACCAGAGTGACGGGAGCGGCACAATTCAGAAAAAGTGCTCAGCTCGCCGAGAAAATGCGATTTAAGCAATAAAATTAAAAATGCTTATAAAACATAAACCAAACGTTGGAGGTGGTCATTTCTTAATGCGCAGTAATAAACTCGGCACTCTAAAGCACCCGAGAGCGTTTTTTTCGATGCCAACCTAACCAGAGTGACGGGAGCGGCACAATTCAGAAAAAGTGCTCAGCTCGCCGAGAAAATGCGATTTAAGCAATAAAATTAAAAATGCTTATTAAACATAATTCAAACGTTGGAGGTGGTCATTTCTTCATGCACAGTGAATAACTCGGCACTCTAAAGCACCCGAAAGCGTTTTTTTCGATGCCAACCTAACCAGAGTGACGGGAGCGGCACAATTCAGAAAAAGCGCTCAGCTCGCCGAGAAAATGCGATTTAAGCAATAAAATTAAAAATGCTTATAAAACATAAACCAAACGTTGGAGGTGGTCATTTCTTAATGCGCAGTAATAAACTCGGCACTCTAAAGCACCCGAGAGCGTTTTTTTCGATGCCAACCTAACCAGAGTGACGGGAGCGGCACAATTCAGAAAAAGCGCTCAGCTCGCCGAGAAAATGCGATTTAAGCAATAAAATTAAAAATGCTTATAAAACATAAACCAAACGTTGGAGGTGGTCATTTCTTAATGCGCAGTAATAAACTCGGCACTCTAAAGCACCCGAGAGCGTTTTTTTCGATGCCAACCTAACCAGAGTGACGGGAGCGGCACAATTCAGAAAAAGTGCTCAGCTCGCCGAGAAAATGCGATTTAAGCAATAAAATTAAAAATGCTTATAAAACATAAACCAAACGTTGGAGGTGGTCATTTCTTAATGCGCAGTAATAAACTCGGCACTCTAAAGCACCCGAGAGCGTTTTTTTCGATGCCAACCTAACCAGAGTGACGGGAGCGGCACAATTCAGAAAAAGTGCTCAGCTCGCCCAGAAAATGCATGCGATTTAAGCAATAAAATTAAAAATGCTTATAAAACATAAACCAAACGTTGGAGGTGGTCATTTCTTAATGCGCAGTAATAAACTCGGCACTCTAGAGCACCCGAGAGCGTTTTTTTCGATGCCAACCTAACCAGAGTGACGGGAGCGGCACAATTCAGAAAAAGTGCTCAGCTCGCCGAGAAAATGCGATTTAAGCAATAAAATTAAAAATGCTTATAAAACATAAACCAAACGTCGGAAGTGGCCATTTCTTCATGCGCAGTGATAAACTCGGCACTCTAAAGCACCCGAGAGCGTTTTTTTCGATGCCAACCTAACCAGAGTTACGGGAGCGGCACAATTCAGAAAAAGCGCTCAGCTCGCCGAGAAAATGCGATTTAAGCAATAAAATTAAAAATGCTTATAAAACATAAACCAAACGTTGGAGGTGGTCATTTCTTCATGCGCAGCGATAAACTCGGCAATTTAAAGCACCCGAGAGCGTTTTTTTCGATGCCAACCTAACCAGAGTGACGGGAGCGGCACAATTCAGAAAAAGCGCTCAGCTCGCCGAGAAAATGCGATTTAAGCAATAAAATTAAATTGCTTATAAAACATAAACCAAACGTTGGAGGTGGTCATTTCTCCATGCGCAGTGAATAACTCGGCACTCTAAAGCACCCGAGAGCGTTTTTTTCGATGCCAACCTAACCAGAGTGACGGGAGCGGCACAATTCAGAAAAAGTGCTCAGCTCGCCGAGAAAATGCGATTTAAGCAATAAAATTAAAAATGCTTATAAAACATAAACCAAACGTTGGAGGTGGTCATTTCTTAATGCGCAGTAATAAACTCGGCACTCTAAAGCACCCGTGAGCGTTTTTTTCGATGCCAACCTAACCAGAGTGACGGGACGGCACAATTCAGAAAAAGTGCTCAGCTCGCCGAGAAAATGCGATTTAAGCAATAAAATTAAAAATGCTTATAAAACATAAACCAAACGTTGGAGGTGGTCATTTCTTAATGCGCAGTAATAAACTCGGCACTCTAAAGCACCTGAGAGCGTTTTTTTCGATGCCAACCTAACCAGAGTGACGGGAGCGGCACAATTCAGAAAAAGCGCTCAGCTCGCCGAGAAAATGCGATTTAAGCAATAAAATTAAAAATGCTTATAAAACATAAACCAAACGTTGGAGGTGGTCATTTCTTAATGCGCAGTAATAAACTCGGCACTCTAAAGCACCCGAGAGCGTTTTTTTCGATGCCAACCTAACCAGAGTGACGGGAGCGGCACAATTCAGAAAAAGTGCTCAGCTCGCCGAGAAAATGCGATTTAAGCAATAAAATTAAAAATGCTTATTAAACATAAACCAAACGTTGGAGGTTGTCATTTCTTCATGCGCAGTGAATAACTCGGCACTCTAAAGCACCCGAGAGCGTTTTTTTCGATGCCAACCTAACCAGAGTGACGGGAGCGGCACAATTCAGAAAAAGCGCTCAGCTCGCCGAGAAAATGCGATTTAAGCAATAAAATTAAAAATGCTTATTAAACATAAACCAAACGTTGGAGGTGGTCATTTCTTCATGCGCAGTGAATAACTCGGCACTCTAAAGCACCCGAGAGCGTTTTTTTCGATGCCAACCTAACCAGAGTGACGGGACAGGCACAATTCAGAAAAAGCGCTCAGCTCGCCGAGAAAATGCGATTTAAGCAATAAAATTAAAAATGCTTATAAAACATAAACCAAACGTTGGAGGTGGTCATTTCTTCATGCGCAGTGATAAACTCGGCACTCTAAAGCACCCGAGAGCGTTTTTTTCGATGCCAACCTAACCAGAGTGACGGGAGCGGCACAATTCAGAAAAAGTGCTCAGCTCGCCGAGAAAATGCGATTTAAGAAATAAAATTAAAAATGCTTATAAAACATAAACCAAACGTTGGAGGTGGTCATTTCTTCATGCGCAGTGATAAACTCGGCACTCTAAAGCACCCGAGAGCGTTTTTTTCGATGCCAACCTAACCAGAGTGACGGGAGCGGCACAATTCAGAAAAAGCGCTCAGCTCGCCGAGAAAATGCGATTTAAGCAATAAAATTAAAAATGCTTATAAAACATAAACCAAACGTTGGAGGTGGTCATTTCTTCATGCGCAGTGATAAACTCGGCACTCTAAAGCACCCGAGAGCGTTTTTTTCGATGCCAACCTAACCAGAGTGACGGGAGCGGCACAATTCAGAAAAAGTGCTCAGCTCGCCGAGAAAATGCGATTCAAGCAATTAAATTAAAAATGCTTATTAAACATAAACCAAACGTTGGAGGTGGTCATTTCTTCATGCGCAGTGAATAACTCGGCACTCTAAAGCACCCGAGAGCGTTTTTTTCGATGCCAACCTAACCAGAGTGACGGGAGCGGCACAATTCAGAAAAAGTGCTCAGCTCGCCGAGAAAATGCGATTTAAGCAATAAAATTAAAAATGCTTATAAAACATAAACCAAACGTTGGAGGTGGTCATTTCTTCATGCGCAGTGAATAACTCGGCACTCTAAAGCACCCGAGAGCGTTTTTTTCGATGCCAACCTAACCAGAGTGACGGGAGCGGCACAATTCAGAAAAAGTGCTCAGCTCGCCGAGAAAATGCGATTTAAGCAATAAAATTAAAAATGCTTATAAAACATAAACCAAACGTTGGAGGTGGTCATTTCTTAATGCGCAGTAATACACTCGGCACTCTAAAGCACCCGAGAGCGTTTTTTTCGATGCCAACCTAACCAGAGTGACGGGAGCGGCACAATTCAGAAAAAGTGCTCAGCTCGCCGAGAAAATGCGATTTAAGCAATAAAATTAAAAATGCTTATAAAACATAAACCAAACGTTGGAGGTGGTCATTTCTTAATGCGCAGTAATAAACTCGGCACTCTAAAGCACCCGAGAGCGTTTTTTTCGATGCCAACCTAACCAGAGTGACGGGAGCGGCACAATTCAGAAAAAGCGCTCAGCTCGCCGAGAAAATGCGATTTAAGCAATAAAATTAAAAATGCTTATAAAACATAAACCAAACGTTGGAGGTGGTCATTTCCTAATGCGCAGTAATAAACTCGGCACTCTAAAGCACCCGAGAGCGTTTTTTTCGATGCCAACCTAACCAGAGTTACGGGAGCGGCACAATTCAGAAAAAGCGCTCAGCTCGCCGAGAAAATGCGATTTAAGCAATAAAATTAAAAATGCTTATAAAACATAAACCAAACGTTGGAGGTGGTCATTTCTTCATGCGCAGTGATAAACTCGGCACTCTAAAGCACCCGAGAGCGTTTTTTTCGATGCCAACCTAACCAGAGTGACGGGAGCGGCACAATTCAGAAAAAGTGCTCAGCTCGCCGAGAAAATGCGATTTAAGTAATAAAATTAAAAATGCTTATAAAACATAAACCAAACGTTGGAGGTGGTCATTTCTCCATGCGCAGTGAATAACTCGGCACTCTAAAGCACCCGAGAGCGTTTTTTTCGATGCCAACCTAACCAGAGTGACGGGAGCGGCACAATTCAGAAAAAGTGCTCAGCTCGCCGAGAAAATGCGATTTAAGCAATAAAATTAAAAATGCTTATAAAACATAAACCAAACGTTGGAGGTGGTCATTTCTTAATGCGCAGTAATAAACTCGGCACTCTAAAGCACCCGTGAGCGTTTTTTTCGATGCCAACCTAACCAGAGTGACGGGACGGCACAATTCAGAAAAAGTGCTCAGCTCGCCGAGAAAATGCGATTTAAGCAATAAAATTAAAAATGCTTATAAAACATAAACCAAACGTTGGAGGTGGTCATTTCTTAATGCGCAGTAATAAACTCGGCACTCTAAAGCACCCGAGAGCGTTTTTTTCGATGCCAACCTAACCAGAGTGACGGGAGCGGCACAATTCAGAAAAAGCGCTCAGCTCGCCGAGAAAATGCGATTTAAGCAATAAAATTAAAAATGCTTATAAAACATAAACCAAACGTTGGAGGTGGTCATTTCTTAATGCGCAGTAATAAACTCGGCACTCTAAAGCACCCGAGAGCGTTTTTTTCGATGCCAACCTAACCAGAGTGACGGGAGCGGCACAATTCAGAAAAAGTGCTCAGCTCGCCGAGAAAATGCGATTTAAGCAATAAAATTAAAAATGCTTATTAAACATAAACCAAACGTTGGAGGTGGTCTTTTCTTCATGCGCAGTGAATAACTCGGCACTCTAAAACACCCGAGAGCGTTTTTTTCGATGCCAACCTAACCAGAGTGACGGGAGCGGCACAATTCAGAAAAAGCGCTCAGCTCGCCGAGAAAATGCGATTTAAGCAATAAAATTAAAAATGCTTATTAAACATAAACCAAACATTGGAGGTGGTCATTTCTTCATGCGCAGTAATAAACTCGGCACTCTAAAGCACCCGAGAGCGTTTTTTTCGATGCCAACCTAACCAGAGTGACGGGAGCGGCACAATTCAGAAAAAGTGCTCAGCTCGCCGAGAAAATGCGATTTAAGCAATAAAATTAAAAATGCTTATAAAACATAAACCCAACGTTGGAGGTGGTCATTTCTTAATGCGCAGTAATAAACTCGGCACTCTAGAGCACCCGAGAGCGTTTTTTTCGATGCCAACCTAACCAGAGTGACGGGAGCGGCTCAATTCAGAAAAAGTGCTCAGCTCGCCGAGAAAATGCGATTTAAGCAATAAAATTAAAAATGCTTATAAAACATAAACCAAACGTTGGAAGTGGTCATTTCTTCATGCGCAGTGATAAACTCGGCACTCTAAAGCTCCCGAGAGCGTTTTTTTCGATGCCAACCTAACCAGAGTGACGGGAGCGGCACAATTCAGAAAAAGTGCTCAGCTCGCCGAGAAAATGCGATTTAAGCAATAAAATTAAAAATGCTTATAAAACATAAACCAAACGTTGGAGGTGGTCATTTCTTAATGCGCAGTAATAAACTCGGCACTCTAAAGCACCCGAGAGCGTTTTTTTCGATGCCAACCTAACCAGTGACGGGAGCGGCACAATTCAGAAAAAGTGCTCAGCTCGCCGAGAAAATGCGATTTAAGCAATAAAATTAAAAATGCTTATTAAACATAAACCAAACGTTGGAGGTGGTCATTTTTTCATGCGCAGTGAATAACTCGGCACTCTAAAGCACCCGAAAGCGTTTTTTTCGATGCCAACCTAACCAGAGTGACGGGAGCGGCACAATTCAGAAAAAGCGCTCAGCTCGCCGAGAAAATGCGATTTAAGCAATAAAATTAAAAATGCTTATAAAACATAAACCAAACGTTGGAGGTGGTCATTTCCTAATGCGCAGTAATAAACTCGGCACTCTAAAGCACCCGAGAGCGTTTTTTTCGATGCCAACCTAACCAGAGTGACGGGAGCGGCACAATTCAGAAAAAGTGCTCAGCTCGCCGAGAAAATGCGATTTAAGCATAAAAATGCTTATTAAACATAAACCAAACGTTGGAGGTGGTCATTTCTTCATGCGCAGTGAATAACTCGGCACTCTAAAGCACCCGAGAGCGTTTTTTTCGATGCCAACCTAACCAGAGTGACGGGAGCGGCACAATTCAGAAAAAGCGCTCAGCTCGCCGAGAAAATGCGATTTAAGCAATAAAATTAAAAATGCTTATAAAACATAAACCAAACGTTGGAGGTGGTCATTTCTTAATGCGCAGTAATAAACTCGGCACTCTAAAGCACCCGAGAGCGTTTTTTTCGATGCCAACCTAACCAGAGTGACGGGAGCGGCACAATTCAGAAAAAGTGCTCAGCTCGCCTAGAAAATGCGATTTAAGCAATAAAATTAAAAATGCTTATAAAACATAAACTAAACGTTGGAGGTGGTCATTTCTTAATGCGCAGTAATAAACTCGGCACTCTAAAGCACCCGAGAGCGTTTTTTTCGATGCCAACCTAACCAGAGTGACGGGAGCGGCACAATTCAGAAAAAGTGCTCAGCTCGCCGAGAAAATGCGATTTAAGCAATAAAATTAAAAATGCTTATAAAACATAAACCAAACGTTGGAAGTGGTCATTTCTTCATGCGCAGTGATAAACTCGGCACTCTAAAGCACCCGAGAGCGTTTTTTTCGATGCCAACCTAACCAGAGTTACGGGAGCGGCACAATTCAGAAAAAGCGCTCAGCTCGCCGAGAAAATGCGATTTAAGCAATAAAATTAAAAATGCTTATAAAACATAAACCAAACGTTGGAGGTGGTCATTTCTTCATGCGCAGTGATAAACTCGGCACTCTAAAGCACCCGAGAGCGTTTTTTTCGATGCCAACCTAACCAGAGTGACGGGAGCGGCACAATTCAGAAAAAGCGCTCAGCTCGCCGAGAAAATGCGATTTAAGCAATAAAATTAAAAATGCTTATAAAACATAAACCAAACGTTGGAGGTGGTCATTTCTTAATGCGCAGTAATAAACTCGGCACTCTAAAGCACCCGAGAGCGTTTTTTTCGATGCCAACCTAACCAGAGTGACGGGAGCGGCACAATTCAGAAAAAGTGCTCAGCTCGCCGAGAAAATGCGATTTAAGCAATAAAATTAAAAATGCTTATAAAACATAAACCAAACGTTGGAGGTGGTCATTTCTCAATGCGCAGTAATAAACTCGGCACTCTAAAGCACCCGAGAGCGTTTTTTTGGTTGCCAACCTAACCAGAGTGACGGGAGCGGCACAATTCAGAAAAAGTGCTCAGCTCGCCGAGAAAATGCGATTTAAGCAATAAAATTAAAAATGCTTATAAAACATAAACCAAACGTTGGAGGTGGTCATTTCTTAATGCGCAGTAATAAACTCGGCACTCTAAAGCACCCGAGAGCGTTTTTTTCGATGCCAACCTAACCAGAGTGACGGGAGCGGCACAATTCAGAAAAAGCGCTCAGCTCGCCGAGAAAATGCGATTTAAGCAATAAAATTAAAAATGCTTATAAAACATAAACCAAACGTTGGAGGTGGTCATTTCCTAATGCGCAGTAATAAACTCGGCACTCTAAAGCACCCGAGAGCGTTTTTTTCGATGCCAACCTAACCAGAGTGACGGGAGCGGCACAATTCAGAAAAAGTGCTCAGCTCGCCGAGAAAATGCGATTAAAGCAATAAAATTAAAAATGCTTATTAAACATAAACCAAACGTTGGAGGTGGTCATTTCTTCATGCGCAGTGAATAACTCGGCACTCTAAAGCACCCGAGAGCGTTTTTTTCGATGCCAACCTAACCAGAGTGACGGGAGCGGCACAATTCAGAAAAAGCGCTCAGCTCGCCGAGAAAATGCGATTTAAGCAATAAAATTAAAAATGCTTATTAAACATAAACCAAACATTGGAGGTGGTCATTTCTTCATGCGCAGTAATAAACTCGGCACTCTAAAGCACCCGAGAGCGTTTTTTTCGATGCCAACCTAACCAGAGTGACGGGAGCGGCACAATTCAGAAAAAGTGCTCAGCTCGCCGAGAAAATGCGATTTAAGCAATAAAAGTAAAAATGCTTATAAAACATAAACCCAACGTTGGAGGTGGTCATTTCTTAATGCGCAGTAATAAACTCGGCACTCTAGAGCACCCGAGAGCGTTTTTTTCGATGCCAACCTAACCAGAGTGACGGGAGCGGCTCAATTCAGAAAAAGTGCTCAGCTCGCCGAGAAAATGCGATTTAAGCAATAAAATTAAAAATGCTTATAAAACATAAACCAAACGTTGGAAGTGGTCATTTCTTCATGCGCAGTGATAAACTCGGCACTCTAAAGCACCCGAGAGCGTTTTTTTCGATGCCAACCTAACCAGAGTGACGGGAGCGGCACAATTCAGAAAAAGTGCTCAGCTCGCCGAGAAAATGCGATTTAAGCAATAAAATTAAAAATGCTTATAAAACATAAACCAAACGTTGGAGGTGGTCATTTCTTAATGCGCAGTAATAAACTCGGCACTCTAAAGCACCCGAGAGCGTTTTTTTCGATGCCAACCTAACCAGAGTGACGGGAGCGGCACAATTCAGAAAAAGTGCTCAGCTCGCCGAGAAAATGCGATTTAAGCAATAAAATTAAAAATGCTTATTAAACATAAACCAAACGTTGGAGGTGGTCATTTCTTCATGCGCAGTGAATAACTCGGCACTCTAAAGCACCCGAAAGCGTTTTTTTCGATGCCAACCTAACCAGAGTGACGGGAGCGGCACAATTCAGAAAAAGCGCTCAGCTCGCCGAGAAAATGCGATTTAAGCAATAAAATTAAAAATGCTTATAAAACATAAACCAAACGTTGGAGGTGGTCATTTCCTAATGCGCAGTAATAAACTCGGCACTCTAAAGCACCCGAGAGCGTTTTTTTCGATGCCAACCTAACCAGAGTGACGGGAGCGGCACAATTCAGAAAAAGTGCTCAGCTCGCCGAGAAAATGCGATTTAAGCAATAAAATTAAAAATGCTTATTAAACATAAACCAAACGTTGGAGGTGGTCATTTCTTCATGCGCAGTGAATAACTCGGCACTCTAAAGCACCCGAGAGCGTTTTTTTCGATGCCAACCTAACCAGAGTGACGGGAGCGGCACAATTCAGAAAAAGCGCTCAGCTCGCCGAGAAAATGCGATTTAAGCAATAAAATTAAAAATGCTTATAAAACATAAACCAAACGTTGGAGGTGGTCATTTCTTAATGCGCAGTAATAAACTCGGCACTCTAAAGCACCCGAGAGCGTTTTTTTCGATGCCAACCTAACCAGAGTGACGGGAGCGGCACAATTCAGAAAAAGTGCTCAGCTCGCCTAGAAAATGCGATTTAAGCAATAAAATTAAAAATGCTTATAAAACATAAACCAAACGTTGGAGGTGGTCATTTCTTAATGCGCAGTAATAAACTCGGCACTCTAAAGCACCCGAGAGCGTTTTTTTCGATGCCAACCTAACCAGAGTGACGGGAGCGGCACAATTCAGAAAAAGTGCTCAGCTCGCCGAGAAAATGCGATTTAAGCAATAAAATTAAAAATGCTTATTAAACATAAACCAAACGTTGGAGGTGGTCATTTCTTCATGCGCAGTGAATAACTCGGCACTCTAAAGCACCCGATAGCGTTTTTTTCGATGCCAACCTAACCAGAGTGACGGGAGCGGCACAATTCAGAAAAAGTGCTCAGCTCGCCGAGAAAATGCGATTTAAGCAATAAAATTAAAAATGCTTATAAAACATAAACCAAACGTTGGAGGTGGTCATTTCTTAATGCGCAGTAATAAACTCGGCACTCTAAAGCACCCGAGAGCGTTTTTTTTATGCCAACCTAACCAGAGTGACGGGAGCGGCACAATTCAGAAAAAGTGCTCAGCTCGCCGAGAAAATGCGATTTAAGCAATAAAATTAAAAATGCTTATAAAACATAAACCAAACGTTGGAGGTGGTCATTTCTTAATGCGCAGTAATAAACTCGGCACTCTAAAGCACCCGAGAGCGTTTTTTTCGATGCCAACCTAACCAGAGTGACGGGAGCGGCACAATTCAGAAAAAGTGCTCAGCTCGCCGAGAAAATGCGATTTAAGCAATAAAATTAAAAATGCTTATAAAACATAAACCAAACGTTGGAGGTGGTCATTTCTTAATGCGCAGTAATAAACTCGGCACTCTAGAGCACCCGAGAGCGTTTTTTTCGATGCCAACCTAACCAGAGTGACGGGAGCGGCACAATTCAGAAAAAGTGCTCAGCTCGCCGAGAAAATGCGATTTAAGCAATAAAATTAAAAATGCTTATAAAACATAAACCAAACGTTGGAAGTGGTCATTTCTTCATGCGCAGTGATAAACTCGGCACTCTAAAGCACCCGAGAGCGTTTTTTTCGATGCCAACCTAACCAGAGTTACGGGAGCGGCACAATTCAGAAAAAGCGCTCAGCTCGCCGAGAAAATGCGATTTAAGCAATAAAATTAAAAATGCTTATAAAACATAAACCAAACGTTGGAGGTGGTCATTTCTTCATGCGCAGTGATAAACTCGGCACTCTAAAGCACCCGAGAGCGTTTTTTTCGATGCCGACCTAACCAGAGTGACGGGAGCGGCACAATTCAGAAAAAGCGCTCAGCCTGCCGAGAAAATGCGATTTAAGCAATAAAATTAAAAATGCTTATAAAACATAAACCAAACGTTGGAGGTGGTCATTTCTTCATGCGCAGTGATAAACTCGGCACTCTAAAGCACCCGAGAGCGTTTTTTTCGATGCCAACCTAACCAGAGTGACGGGAGCGGCACAATTCAGAAAAAGTGCTCAGCTCGCCGAGAAAATGCGATTTAAGCAATAAAATTAAAAATGCTTATAAAACATAAACCAAACGTTGGAGGTGGTCATTTCTCCATGCGCAGTGAATAACTCGGCACTCTAAAGCACCCGAGAGCGTTTTTTTCGATGCCAACCTAACCAGAGTGACGGGAGCGGCACAATTCAGAAAAAGTGCTCAGCTCGCCGAGAAAATGCGATTTAAGCAATAAAATTAAAAATGCTTATAAAACATAAACCAAACGTTGGAGGTGGTCATTTCTTAATGCGCAGTAATAAACTCGGCACTCTAAAGCACCCGAGAGCGTTTTTTTCGATGCCAACCTAACCAGAGTGACGGGAGCGGCACAATTCAGAAAAAGTGCTCAGCTCGCCGAGAAAATGCGATTTAAGCAATAAAATTAAAAATGCTTATTAAACATAAACCAAACGTTGGAGGTGGTCATTTCTTCATGCGCAGTGAATAACTCGGCACTCTAAAGCACCCGAGAGCGTTTTTTTCGATGCCAACCTAACCAGAGTGACGGGAGCGGCACAATTCAGAAAAAGCGCTCAGCTCGCCGAGAAAATGCGATTTAAGCAATAAAATTAAAAATGCTTATAAAACATAAACCAAACGTTGGAGGTGGTCATTTCTTAATGCGCAGTAATAAACTCGGCACTCTAAAGCACCCGAGAGCGTTTTTTTCGATGCCAACCTAACCAGAGTGACGGGAGCGGCACAATTCAGAAAAAGTGCTCAGCTCGCCGAGAAAATGCGATTTAAGCAATAAAATTAAAAATGCTTATTAAACATAAACCAAACGTTGGAGGTGGTCATTTCTTCATGCGCAGTGAATAACTCGGCACTCTAAAGCACCCGAGAGCGTTTTTTTCGATGCCAACCTAACCAGAGTGACGGGAGCGGCACAATTCAGAAAAAGCGCTCAGCTCGCCGAGAAAATGCGATTTAAGCAATAAAATTAAAAATGCTTATAAAACATAAACCAAACGTTGGAGGTGGTCATTTCTTCATGCGCAGTGAATAACTCGGCACTCTAAAGCACCCGAGAGCGTTTTTTTCGATGCCAACCTAACCAGAGTGACGGGAGCGGCACAATTCAGAAAAAGTGCTCAGCTCGCCGAGAAAATGCGATTTAAGCAATAAAATTAAAAATGCTTATAAAACATAAACCAAACGTTGGAGGTGGTCATTTCTTAATGCGCAGTAATAAACTCGGCACTCTAAAGCACCCGAGAGCGTTTTTTTCGATGCCAACCTAACCAGAGTGACGGGAGCGGCACAATTCAGAAAAAGGGCTCAGCTCGCCGAGAAAATGCGATTTAAGCAATAAAATTAAAAATGCTTATAAAACATAAACCAAACGTTGGAGGTGGTCATTTCTTAATGCGCAGTAATAAACTCGGCACTCTAAAGCACCCGAGAGCGTTTTTTTCGATGCCAACCTAACCAGAGTGACGGGAGCGGCACAATTCAGAAAAAGCGCTCAGCTCGCCGAGAAAATGCGATTTAAGCAATAAAATTAAAAATGCTTATAAAACATAAACCAAACGTTGGAGGTGGTCATTTCTTCGTGCGCAGTGAATAACTCGGCACTCTAAAGCACCCGAGAGCGTTTTTTTCGATGCCAACCTAACCAGAGTGACGGGAGCGGCACAATTCAGAAAAAGTGCTCAGCTCGCCGAGAAAATGCGATTTAAGCAATAAAATTAAAAATGCTTATAAAACATAAACCAAACGTTGGAGGTGGTCATTTCTTAATGCGCAGTAATAAACTCGGCACTCTAAAGCACCCGAGAGCGTTTTTTTCGATGCCAACCTAACCAGAGTGACGGGAGCGGCACAATTCAGAAAAAGTGCTCAGCTCGCCGAGAAAATGCGATTTAGGCAATAAAATTAAAAATGCTTATAAAACATAAACCAAACGTTGGAGGTGGTCATTTCTTAATGCGCAGTAATAAACTCAGCACTCTAAAGCACCCGAGAGCGTTTTTTTCGATGCCAACCTAACCAGAGTGACGGGAGCGGCACAATTCAGAAAAAGCGCTCAGCTCGCCGAGAAAATGCGATTTAAGCAATAAAATTAAAAATGCTTATTAAACATAAACCAAACGGTGGAGGTGGTCATTTCTTCATGCGCAGTGAATAACTCGGCACTCTAAAGCACCCGAGAGCGTTTTTTTCGATGCCAACCTAACCAGAGTGACGGGAGCGGCACAATTCAGAAAAAGCGCTCAGCTCGCCGAGAAAATGCGATTTAAGCAATAAAATTAAAAATGCTTATTAAACATAAACCAAACGTTGGAGGTGGTCATTTCTTCATGCGCAGTGAATAACTCGGCACTCTAAAGCACCCGAGAGCGTTTTTTTCGATGCCAACCTAACCAGAGTGACGGGAGCGGCACAATTCAGAAAAAGCGCTCAGCTCGCCGAGAAAATGCGATTTAAGCAATAAAATTAAAAATGCTTATAAAACATAAACCAAACGTTGGAGGTGGTCATTTCTTCATGCGCAGTGATAAACTCGGCACTCTAAAGCACCCGAGAGCGTTTTTTTCGATGCCAACCTAACCAGAGTGACGGGAGCGGCACAATTCAGAAAAAGTGCTCAGCTCGCCGAGAAAATGCGCTTTAAGCAATAAAATTAAAAATGCTTATAAAACATAAACCAAACGTTGGAGGTGGTCATTTCTTCATGCGCAGTGAATAACTCGGCACTCTAAAGCACCCGAGAGCGTTTTTTTCGATGCCAACCTAACCAGAGTGACGGGAGCGGCACAATTCAGAAAAAGTGCTCAGCTCGCCGAGAAAATGCGATTTAAGCAATAAAATTAAAAATGCTTATAAAACATAAACCAAACGTTGGAGGTGGTCATTTCTTAATGCGCAGTAATAAACTCGGCACTCTAGAGCACCCGAGAGCGTTTTTTTCGATGCCAACCTAACCAGAGTGACGGGAGCGGCACAATTCAGAAAAAGTGCTCAGCTCGCCGAGAAAATGCGATTTGGGCAATAAAATTAAAAATGCTTATAAAACATAAACCAAACGTTGGAAGTGGTCATTTCTTCATGCGCAGTGATAAACTCGGCACTCTAAAGCACCCGAGAGCGTTTTTTTCGATGCCAACCTAACCAGAGTTACGGGAGCGGCACAATTCAGAAAAAGCGCTCAGCTCGCCGAGAAAATGCGATTTAAGCAATAAAATTAAAAATGCTTATAAAACATAAACCAAACGTTGGAAGTGGTCATTTCTTCATGCGCAGTGATAAACTCGGCACTCTAAAGCACCCGAGAGCGTTTTTTTCGATGCCAACCTAACCAGAGTTACGGGAGCGGCACAATTCAGAAAAAGCGCTCAGCTCGCCGAGAAAATGCGATTTAAGCAATAAAATTAAAAATGCTTATTAAACATAAACCAAACGTTGGAGGTGGTCATTTCTTAATGCGCAGTAATAAACTCGGCACTCTAAAGCACCCGTGAGCGTTTTTTTCGATGCCAACCTAACCAGAGTGACGGGACGGCACAATTCAGAAAAAGTGCTCAGCTCGCCGAGAAAATGCGATTTAAGCAATAAAATTAAAAATGCTTATAAAACATAAACCAAACGTTGGAGGTGGTCATTTCTTCATGCGCAGTGATAAACTCGGCACTCTAAAGCACCCGAGAGCGTTTTTTTCGATGCCAACCTAACCAGAGTGACGGGAGCGGCACAATTCAGAAAAAGTGCTCAGCTCGCCGAGAAAATGCGATTTAAGCAATAAAATTAAAAATGCTTATAAAACATAAACCAAACGTTGGAGGTGGTCATTTCTTCATGCGCAGTGAATAACTCGGCACTCTAAAGCACCCGAGAGCGTTTTTTTCGATGCCAACCTAACCAGAGTGACGGGAGCGGCACAATTCAGAAAAAGTGCTCAGCTCGCCGAGAAAATGCGATTTAAGCAATAAAATTAAAAATGCTTATAAAACATAAACCAAACGTTGGAGGTGGTCATTTCTTAATGCGCAGTAATAAACTCGGCACTCTAGAGCACCCGAGAGCGTGTTTTTTCGATGCCAACCTAACCAGAGTGACGGGAGCGGCACAATTCAGAAAAAGTGCTCAGCTCGCCGAGAAAATGCGATTTAAGCAATAAAATTAAAAATGCTTATAAAACATAAACCAAACGTTGGAAGTCGTCATTTCTTCATGCGCAGTGATAAACTCGGCACTCTAAAGCACCCGAGAGCGTTTTTTTCGATGCCAACCTAACCAGAGTTACGGGAGCGGCACAATTCAGAAAAAGCGCTCAGCTCGCCGAGAAAATGCGATTTAAGCAATAAAATTAAAAATGCTTATAAAACATAAACCAAACGTTGGAAGTGGTCATTTCTTCATGCGCAGTGATAAACTCGGCACTCTAAAGCACCCGAGAGCGTTTTTTTCGATGCCAACCTAACCAGAGTGACGGGAGCGGCACAATTCAGAAAAAGTGCTCAGCTCGCCGAGAAAATGCGATTTAAGCAATAAAATTAAAAATGCTTATAAAACATAAACCAAACGTTGGAGGTGGTCATTTCTTAATGCGCAGTAATAAACTCGGCACTCTAGAGCACCCGAGAGCGTGTTTTTTCGATGCCAACCTAACCAGAGTGACGGGAGCGGCACAATTCAGAAAAAGTGCTCAGCTCGCCGAGAAAATGCGATTTAAGCAATAAAATTAAAAATGCTTATAAAACATAAACCAAACGTTGGAAGTCGTCATTTCTTCATGCGCAGTGATAAACTCGGCACTCTAAAGCACCCGAGAGCGTTTTTTTCGATGCCAACCTAACCAGAGTTACGGGAGCGGCACAATTCAGAAAAAGCGCTCAGCTCGCCGAGAAAATGCGATTTAAGCAATAAAATTAAAAATGCTTATAAAACATAAACCAAACGTTGGAAGTGGTCATTTCTTCATGCGCAGTGATAAACTCGGCACTCTAAAGCACCCGAGAGCGTTTTTTTCGATGCCAACCTAACCAGAGTTACGGGAGCGGCACAATTCAGAAAAAGCGCTCAGCTCGCCGAGAAAATGCGATTTAAGCAATAAAATTAAAAATGCTTATAAAACATAAACCAAACGTTGGAGGTGGTCATTTCTTCATGCGCAGTGATAAACTCGGCACTCTAAAGCACCCGAGAGCGTTTTTTTCGATGCCAACCTAACCAGAGTGACGGGAGCGGCACAATTCAGAAAAAGCGCTCAGCTCGCCGAGAAAATGCGATTTAAGCAATAAAATTAAAAATGCTTATAAAACATAAACCAAACGTTGGAGGTGGTCATTTCTTCATGCGCAGTGAATAACTCGGCACTCTAAAGCACCCGAGAGCGTTTTTTTCGATGCCAACCTAACCAGAGTGACGGGAGCGGCACAATTCAGAAAAAGTGCTCAGCTCGCCGAGAAAATGCGATTTAAGCAATAAAATTAAAAATGCTTATAAAACATAAACCAAACGTTGGAGGTGGTCATTTCTTAATGCGCAGTAATAAACTCGGCACTCTAAAGCACCCGTGAGCGTTTTTTTCGATGCCAACCTAACCAGAGTGACGGGACGGCACAATTCAGAAAAAGTGCTCAGCTCGCCGAGAAAATGCGATTTAAGCAATAAAATTAAAAATGCTTATAAAACATAAACCAAACGTTGGAGGTGGTCATTTCTTAATGCGCAGTAATAAACTCGGCACTCTAAAGCACCCGAGAGCGTTTTTTTCGATGCCAACCTAACCAGAGTGACGGGAGCGGCACAATTCAGAAAAAGCGCTCAGCTCGCCGAGAAAATGCGATTTAAGCAATAAAATTAAAAATGCTTATAAAACATAAACCAAACGTTGGAGGTGGTCATTTCTTAATGCGCAGTAATAAACTCGGCACTCTAAAGCACCCGAGAGCGTTTTTTTCGATGCCAACCTAACCAGAGTGACGGGAGCGGCACAATTCAGAAAAAGTGCTCAGCTCGCCGAGAAAATGCGATTTAAGCAATAAAATTAAAAATGCTTATTAAACATAAACCAAACGTTGGAGGTTGTCAATTCTTCATGCGCAGTGAATAACTCGGCACTCTAAAGCACCCGAGAGCGTTTTTTTCGATGCCAACCTAACCAGAGTGACGGGAGCGGCACAATTCAGAAAAAGCGCTCAGCTCGCCGAGAAAATGCGATTTAAGCAATAAAATTAAAAATGCTTATTAAACATAAACCAAACGTTGGAGGTGGTCATTTCTTCATGCGCAGTGAATAACTCGGCACTCTAAAGCACCCGAGAGCGTTTTTTTCGATGCCAACCTAACCAGAGTGACGGGACAGGCACAATTCAGAAAAAGCGCTCAGCTCGCCGAGAAAATGCGATTTAAGCAATAAAATTAAAAATGCTTATAAAACATAAACCAAACGTTGGAGGTGGTCATTTCTTCATGCGCAGTGATAAACTCGGCACTCTAAAGCACCCGAGAGCGTTTTTTTCGATGCCAACCTAACCAGAGTGACGGGAGCGCAATTCAGAAAAAGTGCTCAGCTCGCCGAGAAAATGCGATTTAAGCAATAAAATTAAAAATGCTTATAAAACATAAACCAAACGTTGGAGGTGGTCATTTCTTCATGCGCAGTGATAAACTCGGCACTCTAAAGCACCCGAGAGCGTTTTTTTTCGATGCCAACCTAACCAGAGTGACGGGAGCGGCACAATTCAGAAAAAGCGCTCAGCTCGCCGAGAAAATGCGATTTAAGCAATAAAATTAAAAATGCTTATAAAACATAAACCAAACGTTGGAGGTGGTCATTTCTTCATGCGCAGTGATAAACTCGGCACTCTAAAGCACCCGAGAGCGTTTTTTTCGATGCCAACCTAACCAGAGTGACGGGAGCGGCACAATTCAGAAAAAGTGCTCAGCTCGCCGAGAAAATGCGATTCAAGCAATAAAATTAAAAATGCTTATTAAACATAAACCAAACGTTGGAGGTGGTCATTTCTTCATGCGCAGTGAATAACTCGGCACTCTAAAGCACCCGAGAGCGTTTTTTTTTATGCCAACCTAACCAGAGTGACGGGAGCGGCACAATTCAGAAAAAGCGCTCAGCTCGCCGAGAAAATGCGATATAAGCAATAAAATTAAAAATGCTTATAAAACATAAACCAAACGTTGGAGGTGGCCATTTCTTCATGCGCAGTGATAAACTCGGCACTCTAAAGCACCCGAGAGCGTTTTTTTCGATGCCAACCTAACCAGAGTGACGGGAGCGGCACAATTCAGAAAAAGTGCTCAGCTCGCCGAGAAAATGCGATTTAAGCAATAAAATTAAAAATGCTTATAAAACATAAACCAAACGTTGGAGGTGGTCATTTCTTAATGCGCAGTAATAAACTCGGCACTCTAAAGCACCCGAGAGCGTTTTTTTCGATGCCAACCTAACCAGAGTGACGGGAGCGGCACAATTCAGAAAAAGTGCTCAGCTCGCCGAGAAAATGCGATTTAAGCAATAAAATTAAAAATGCTTATTAAACATAATTCAAACGTTGGAGGTGGTCATTTCTTCATGCGCAGTGAATAACTCGGCACTCTAAAGCACCCGAAAGCGTTTTTTTCGATGCCAACCTAACCAGAGTGACGGGAGCGGCACAATTCAGAAAAAGCGCTCAGCTCGCCGAGAAAATGCGATTTAAGCAATAAAATTAAAAATGCTTATAAAACATAAACCAAACGTTGGAGGTGGTCATTTCTTAATGCGCAGTAATAAACTCGGCACTCTAAAGCACCCGAGAGCGTTTTTTTCGATGCCAACCTAACCAGAGTGACGGGAGCGGCACAATTCAGAAAAAGTGCTCAGCTCGCCGAGAAAATGCGATTTAAGCAATAAAATTAAAAATGCTTATTAAACATAAACCAAACGTTGGAGGTGGTCATTTCTTCATGCGCAGTGAATAACTCGGCACTCTAAAGCACCCGAGAGCGTTTTTTTCGATGCCAACCTAACCAGAGTGACGGGAGCGGCACAATTCAGAAAAAGCGCTCAGCTCGCCGAGAAAATGCGATTTAAGCAATAAAATTAAAAATGCTTATAAAACATAAACCAAACGTTGGAGGTGGTCATTTCTTAATGCGCAGTAATAAACTCGGCACTCTAAAGCACCCGAGAGCGTTTTTTTCGATGCCAACCTAACCAGAGTGACGGGAGCGGCACAATTCAGAAAAAGTGCTCAGCTCGCCGAGAAAATGCGATTTAAGCAATAAAATTAAAAATGCTTATAAAACATAAACCAAACGTTGGAGGTGGTCATTTCTTAATGCGCAGTAATAAACTCGGCACTCTAAAGCACCCGAGAGCGTTTTTTTCGATGCCAACCTAACCAGAGTGACGGGAGCGGCACAATTCAGAAAAAGTGCTCAGCTCGCCCAGAAAATGCGATTTAAGCAATAAAATTAAAAATGCTTATAAAACATAAACCAAACGTTGGAGGTGGTCATTTCTTCATGCGCAGTGATAAACTCGGCACTCTAAAGCACCCGAGAGCGTTTTTTTCGATGCCAACCTAACCAGAGTGACGGGAGCGGCACAATTCAGAAAAAGTGCTCAGCTCGCCGAGAAAATGCGATTCAAGCAATAAAATTAAAAATGCTTATTAAACATAAACCAAACGTTGGAGGTGGTCATTTCTTCATGCGCAGTGAATAACTCGGCACTCTAAAGCACCCGAGAGCGTTTTTTTCGATGCCAACCTAACCAGAGTGACGGGAGCGGCACAATTCAGAAAAAGTGCTCAGCTCGCCGAGAAAATGCGATTTAAGCAATAAAATTAAAAATGCTTATAAAACATAAACCAAAATTTGGAGGTTGTCATTTCTTAATGCGCAGTAATAAACTCGGCACTCTAAAGCACCCGAGAGCGTTTTTTTCGATGCCAACCTAACCAGAGTGACGGGAGCGGCACAATTCAGAAAAAGCGCTCAGCTCGCCGAGAAAATGCGATTCAAGCAATAAAATTAAAAATGCTTATAAAACATAAACCAAACGTTGGAGGTGGTCATTTCTTAATGCGCAGTAATAAACTCGGCACTCTAAAGCACCCGAGAGCGTTTTTTTCGATGCCAACCTAACCAGAGTGACGGGAGCGGCACAATTCAGAAAAAGTGCTCAGCTCGCCGAGAAAATGTGATTTAAGCAATAAAATTAAAAATGCTTATAAAACATAAACCAAACGTTGGAGGTGGTCATTTCTTAATGCGCAGTAATAAACTCGTTACTCTAAAGCACCCGAGAGCGTTTTTTTCGATGCCAACCTAACCAGAGTGACGGGAGCGGCACAATTCAGAAAAAGTGCTCAGCTCGCCGAGAAAATGCGATTTAAGCAATAAAATTAAAAATGCTTATTAAACATAAACCAAACGTTGGAGGTGGTCATTTCTTCATGCGCAGTGAATAACTCGGCACTCTAAAGCACCCGATAGCGTTTTTTTCGATGCCAACCTAACCAGAGTGACGGGAGCGGCACAATTCAGAAAAAGTGCTCAGCTCGCCGAGAAAATGCGATTTAAGCAATAAAATTAAAAATGCTTATAAAACATAAACCAAACGTTGGAGGTGGTCATTTCTTAATGCGCAGTAATAAACTCGGCACTCTAAAGCACCCGAGAGCGTTTTTTTCGATGCCAACCTAACCAGAGTGACGGGAGCGGCACAATTCAGAAAAAGTGCTCAGCTCGCCGAGAAAATGCGATTTAAGCAATAAAATTAAAAATGCTTATAAAACATAAACCAAACGTTGGAGGTGGTCATTTCTTAATGCGCAGTAATAAACTCGGCACTCTAAAGCACCCGAGAGCGTTTTTTTCGATGCCAACCTAACCAGAGTGACGGGAGCGGCACAATTCAGAAAAAGTGCTCAGCTCGCCGAGAAAATGCGATTTAAGCAATAAAATTAAAAATGCTTATAAAACATAAACCAAACGTTGGAGGTGGTCATTTCTTAATGCGCAGTAATAAACTCGGCACTCTAAAGCACCCGAGAGCGTTTTTTTCGATGCCAACCTAACCAGAGTGACGGGAGCGGCACAATTCAGAAAAAGCGCTCAGCTCGCCGAGAAAATGCGATTTAAGCAATAAAATTAAAAATGCTTATAAAACATAAACCAAACGTTGGAGGTGGTCATTTCTTCGTGCGCAGTGAATAACTCGGCACTCTAAAGTACCCGAGAGCGTTTTTTTCGATGCCAACCTAACCAGAGTGACGGGAGCGGCACAATTCAGAAAAAGTGCTCAGCTCGCCGAGAAAATGCGATTTAAGCAATAAAATTAAAAATGCTTATAAAACATAAACCAAACGTTGGAGGTGGTCATTTCTTAATGCGCAGTAATAAACTCGGCACTCTAAAGCACCCGAGAGCGTTTTTTTCGATGCCAACCTAACCAGAGTGACGGGAGCGGCACAATTCAGAAAAAGTGCTCAGCTCGCCGAGAAAATGCGATTTAGGCAATAAAATTAAAAATGCTTATAAAACATAAACCAAACGTTGGAGGTGGTCATTTCTTAATGCGCAGTAATAAACTCGGCACTCTAAAGCACCCGAGAGCGTTTTTTTCGATGCCAACCTAACCAGAGTGACGGGAGCGGCACAATTCAGAAAAAGCGCTCAGCTCGCCGAGAAAATGCGATTTAAGCAATAAAATTAAAAATGCTTATAAAACATAAACCAAACGTTGGAGGTGGTCATTTCTTCATGCGCAGTGAATAACTCGGCACTCTAAAGCACCCGAGAGCGTTTTTTTCGATGCCAAGTGACGGGAGCGGCACAATTCAGAAAAAGTGCTCAGCTCGCCGAGAAAATGCGATTTAAGCAATAAAATTAAAAATGCTTATAAAACATAAACCAAACGTTGGAGGTGGTCATTTCTTAATGCGCAGTAATAAACTCGGCACTCTAAAGCACCCGAGAGCGTTTTTTTCGATGCCAACCTAACCAGAGTGACGGGAGCGCGGCACAATTCAGAAAAAGTGCTCAGCTCGCCGAGAAAATGCGATTTAAGCAATAAAATTAAAAATGCTTATAAAGCATAAACCAAACGTTGGAGGTGGTCATTTCTTAATGCGCAGTAATAAACTCGGCACTCTAAAGCACCCGAGAGCGTTTTTTTCGATGCCAACCTAACCAGAGTGACGGGAGCGGCACAATTCAGAAAAAGTGCTCAGCTCGCCGAGAAAATGCGATTTAAGCAATAAAATAAAAAATGCTTATAAAACATAAACCAAACGTTGGAGGTGGTCATTTCTTAATGCGCAGTAATAAACTCGGCACTCTAAAGCACCCGAGAGCGTTTTTTTCGATGCCAACCTAACCAGAGTGACGGGAGCGGCACAATTCAGAAAAAGTGCTCAGCTCGCCGAGAAAATGCGATTTAAGCAATAAAATTAAAAATGCTTATAAAACATAAACCAAACGTTGGAGGTGGTCATTTCTTAATGCGCAGTAATAAACTCGGCACTCTAAAGCACCCGAGAGCGTTTTTTTCGATGCCAACCTAACCAGAGTTACGGGAGCGGCACAATTCAGAAAAAGCGCTCAGCTCGCCGAGAAAATGCGATTTAAGCAATAAAATTAAAAATGCTTATAAAACATAAACCAAACGTTGGAGGTGGTCATTTCTTCATGCGCAGTGAATAACTCGGCACTCTAAAGCACCCGAGAGCGTTTTTTTCGATGCCAACCTAACCAGAGTGACGGGAGCGGCACAATTCAGAAAAAGTGCTCAGCTCGCCGAGAAAATGCGATTTAAGCAATAAAATTAAAAATGCTTATAAAACATAAACCAAACGTTGGAGGTGGTCATTTCTTAATGCGCAGTAATAAACTCGGCACTCTAAAGCACCCGTGAGCGTTTTTTTCGATGCCAACCTAACCAGAGTGACGGGAGCGGCACAATTCAGAAAAAGTGCTCAGCTCGCCGAGAAAATGCGATTTAAGCAATAAAATTAAAAATGCTTATAAAACATAAACCAAACGTTGGAGGTGGTCATTTCTTCATGCGCAGTGAATAAAGTCGGCACTCTAAAGCACCCGAGAGCGTTTTTTTCGATGCCAACCTAACCAGAGTGACGGGAGCGGCACAATTCAGAAAAAGTGCTCAGCTCGCCGAGAAAATGCGATTTAAGCAATAAAATTAAAAATGCTTATTAAACATAAACCAAACGTTGGAGGTGGTCATTTCTTCATGCGCAGTGATAAACTCGGCACTCTAAAGCACCCGAGAGCGTTTTTTTCGATGCCAACCTAACCAGAGTGACGGGAGCGGCACAATTCAGAAAAAGTGCTCAGCTCGCCGAGAAAATGCGATCTAAGCAATAAAATTAAAAATGCTTATAAAACATAAACCAAACGTTGGAGGTGGTCATTTCTTAATGCGCAGTAATAAACTCGGCACTCTAAAGCACCCGAGAGCGTTTTTTTCGATGCCAACCTATAGTGACGGGAGCGGCACAATTCAGAAAAAGTGCTCAGCTCGCCGAGAAAATGCGATTTAAGCAATAAAATTAAAAATGCTTATTAAACATAAACCAAACGTTGGAGGTGGTCATTTCTTCATGCGCAGTGAATAACTCGGCACTCTAAAGCACCCGAGAGCGTTTTTTTCGATGCCAACCTAACCAGAGTGACGGGAGCGGCACAATTCAGAAAAAGCGCTCAGCTCGCCGAGAAAATGCGATTTAAGCAATAAAATTAAAAATGCTTATAAAACATAAACCAAACGTTGGAGGTGGTCATTTCTTAATGCGCAGTAATAAACTCGGCACTCTAAAGCACCCGAGAGCGTTTTTTTCGATGCCAACCTAACCAGAGTGACGGGAGCGGCACAATTCAGAAAAAGTGCTCAGCTCGCCGAGAAAATGCGATTTAAGCAATAAAATTAAAAATGCTTATAAAACATAAACCAAACGTTGGAGGTGGTCATTTCTTAATGCGCAGTAATAAACTCGGCACTCTAAAGCACCCGAGAGCGTTTTTTTCGATGCCAACCTAACCAGAGTGACGGGAGCGGCACAATTCAGAAAAAGTGCTCAGCTCGCCGAGAAAATGCGATTTAAGCAATAAAATTAAAAATGCTTATTAAACATAAACCAAACGTTGGAGGTGGTCATTTCTTCATGCGCAGTGAATAACTCGGCACTCTAAAGCACCCGATAGCGTTTTTTTCGATGCCAACCTAACCAGAGTGACGGGAGCGGCACAATTCAGAAAAAGTGCTCAGCTCGCCGAGAAAATGCGATTTAAGCAATAAAATTAAAAATGCTTATAAAACATAAACCAAACGTTGGAGGTGGACATTTCTTAATGCGCAGTAATAAACTCGGCACTCTAATGCACCCGAGAGCGTTTTTTTCGATGCCAACCCAGAGTGACGGGAGCGGCACAATTCAGAAAAAGCGCTCAGCTCGCCGAGAAAATGCGATTTAAGCAATAAAATTAAAAATGCTTATAAAACATAAACCAAACGTTGGAGGTGGTCATTTCTTCGTGCGCAGTGAATAACTCGGCACTCTAAAGCACCCGAGAGCGTTTTTTTCGATGCCAACCTAACCAGAGTGACGGGAGCGGCACAATTCAGAAAAAGTGCTCAGCTCGCCGAGAAAATGCGATTTAAGCAATAAAATTAAAAATGCTTATAAAACATAAACCAAACGTTGGAGGTGGTCATTTCTTAATGCGCAGTAATAAACTCGGCACTCTAAAGCACCCGAGAGCGTTTTTTTCGATGCCAACCTAACCAGAGTGACGGGAGCGGCACAATTCAGAAAAAGTGCTCAGCTCGCCGAGAAAATGCGATTTAGGCAATAAAATTAAAAATGCTTATAAAACATAAACCAAACGTTGGAGGTGGTCATTTCTTAATGCGCAGTAATAAACTCGGCACTCTAAAGCACCCGAGAGCGTTTTTTTCGATGCCAACCTAACCAGAGTGACGGGAGCGGCACAATTCAGAAAAAGCGCTCAGCTCGCCGAGAAAATGCGATTTAAGCAATAAAATTAAAAATGCTTATAAAACATAAACCAAACGGTGGAGGTGGTCATTTCTTCATGCGCAGTGAATAACTCGGCACTCTAAAGCACCCGAGAGCGTTTTTTTCGATGCCAACCTAACCAGAGTGACGGGAGCGGCACAATTCAGAAAAAGCGCTCAGCTCGCCGAGAAAATGCGATTTAAGCAATAAAATTAAAAATGCTTATTAAACATAAACCAAACGTTGGAGGTGGTCATTTCTTCATGCGCAGTGAATAACTCGGCACTCTAAAGCACCCGAGAGCGTTTTTTTCGATGCCAACCTAACCAGAGTGACGGGAGCGGCACAATTCAGAAAAAGCGCTCAGCTCGCCGAGAAAATGCGATTTAAGCAATAAAATTAAAAATGCTTATAAAACATAAACCAAACGTTGGAGGTGGTCATTTCTTCATGCGCAGTGATAAACTCGGCACTCTAAAGCACCCGAGAGCGTTTTTTTCGATGCCAACCTAACCAGAGTGACGGGAGCGGCACAATTCAGAAAAAGTGCTCAGCTCGCCGAGAAAATGCGATTTAAGCAATAAAATTAAAAATGCTTATAAAACATAAACCAAACGTTGGAGGTGGTCATTTCTTCATGCGCAGTGAATAACTCGGCACTCTAAAGCACCCGAGAGCGTTTTTTTCGATGCCAACCTAACCAGAGTGACGGGAGCGGCACAATTCAGAAAAAGTGCTCAGCTCGCCGAGAAAATGCGATTTAAGCAATACAATTAAAAATGCTTATAAAACATAAACCAAACGTTGGAGGTGGTCATTTCTTAATGCGCAGTAATAAACTCGGCACTCTAGAGCACCCAAGAGCGTTTTTGTCGATGCCAACCTAACCAGAGTGACGGGAGCGGCACAATTCAGAAAAAGTGCTCAGCTCGCCGAGAAAATGCGATTTAAGCAATAAAATTAAAAATGCTTATAAAACATAAACCAAACGTTGGAGGTGGTCATTTCTCAATGCGCAGTAATAAACTCGGCACTCTAAAGCACCCGAGAGCGTTTTTTTCGATGCCAACCTAACCAGAGTGACGGGAGCGGCACAATTCAGAAAAAGTGCTCAGCTCGCCGAGAAAATGCGATTTAAGCAATAAAATTAAAAATGCTTATAAAACATAAACCAAACGTTGGAGGTGGTCATTTCTTAATGCGCAGTAATAAACTCGGCACTCTAAAGCACCCGAGAGCGTTTTTTTCGATGCCAACCTAACCAGAGTGACGGGAGCGGCACAATTCAGAAAAAGTGCTCAGCTCGCCGAGAAAATGCAGCTCGCCGAGAAAATGCGATTTAAGCAATAAAATTAAAAATGCTTATTAAACATAAACCAAACGTTGGAGGTGGTCATTTCTTCATGCGCAGTGAATAACTCGGCACTCTAAAGCACCCGAGAGCGTTTTTTTCGATGCCAACCTAACCAGAGTGACGGGAGCGGCACAATTCAGAAAAAGCGCTCCTCGCCGAGAAAATGCGATTTAAGCAATAAAATTAAAAATGCTTATAAAACATAAACCAAACGTTGGAGGTGGTCATTTCCTAATGCGCAGTAATAAACTCGGCACTCTAAAGCACCCGAGAGCGTTTTTTTCGATGCCAACCTAACCAGAGTGACGGGAGCGGCACAATTCAGAAAAAGTGCTCAGCTCGCCGAGAAAATGCGATTTAAGCAATAAAATTAAAAATGCTTATAAAACATAAACCAAACGTTGGAGGTGGTCATTTCTTAATGCGCAGTAATAAACTCGGCACTCTAAAGCACCCGAGAGCGTTTTTTTCGATGCCAACCTAACCAGAGTGACGGGAGCGGCACAATTCAGAAAAAGTGCTCAGCTCGCCGAGAAAATGCGATTTAAGCAATAAAATTAAAAATGCTTATAAAACATAAACCAAACGTTGGAGGTGGTCATTTCTTAATGCGCAGTAATAAACTCGGCACTCTAAAGCACCCGAGAGCGTATTTTTTCGATGCCAACCTAACCAGAGTGACGGGAGCGGCACAATTCAGAAAAAGTGCTCAGCTCGCCGAGAAAATGCGATTTAAGCAATAAAATTAAAAATGCTTATAAAACATAAACCAAACGTTGGAGGTGGTCATTTCTTAATGCGCAGTAATAAACTCGGCACTCTAAAGCACCCGAGAGCGTTTTTTTCGATGCCAACCTAACCAGAGTGACGGGAGCGGCACAATTCAGAAAAAGTGCTCAGCTCGCCGAGAAAATGCGATTTAAGCAATAAAATTAAAAATGCTTATTAAACATAAACCAAACGGTGGAGGTGGTCATTTCTTCATGCGCAGTGAATAACTCGGCACTCTAAAGCACCCGAGAGCGTTTTTTTCGATGCCAACCTAACCAGAGTGACGGGAGCGGCACAATTCAGAAAAAGCGCTCAGCTCGCCGAGAAAATGCGATTTAAGCAATAAATTTAAAAATGCTTATTAAACATAAACCAAACGTTGGAGGTGGTCATTTCTTCATGCGCAGTGAATAACTCGGCACTCTAAAGCACCCGAGAGCGTTTTTTTCGATGCCAACCTAACCAGAGTGACGGGAGCGGCACAATTCAGAAAAAGCGCTCAGCTCGCCGAGAAAATGCGATTTAAGCAATAAAATTAAAAATGCTTATAAAACATAAACCAAACGTTGGAGGTGGTCATTTCTTAATGCGCAGTGATAAACTCGGCACTCTAAAGCACCCGAGAGCGTTTTTTTCGATGCCAACCTAACCAGAGTGACGGGAGCGGCACAATTCAGAAAAAGTGCTCAGCTCGCCGAGAAAATGCGCTTTAAGCAATAAAATTAAAAATGCTTATAAAACATAAACCAAACGTTGGAGGTGGTCATTTCTTCATGCGCAGTGAATAACTCGGCACTCTAAAGCACCCGAGAGCGTTTTTTTCGATGCCAACCTAACCAGAGTGACGGGAGCGGCACAATTCAGAAAAAGTGCTCAGCTCGCCGAGAAAATGCGATTTAAGCAATAAAATTAAAAATGCTTATAAAACATAAACCAAACGTTGGAGGTGGTCATTTCTTAATGCGCAGTAATAAACTCGGCACTCTAGAGCACCCGAGAGCGTTTTTTTCGATGCCAACCTAACCAGAGTGACGGGAGCGGCACAATTCAGAAAAAGTGCTCAGCTCGCCGAGAAAATGCGATTTGGGCAATAAAATTAAAAATGCTTATAAAACATAAACCAAACGTTGGAAGTGGTCATTTCTTCATGCGCAGTGATAAACTCGGCACTCTAAAGCACCCGAGAGCGTTTTTTTCGATGCCAACCTAACCAGAGTTACGGGAGCGGCACAATTCAGAAAAAGCGCTCAGCTCGCCGAGAAAATGCGATTTAAGCAATAAAATTAAAAATGCTTATAAAACATAAACCAAACGTTGGAAGTGGTCATTTCTTCATGCGCAGTGATAAACTCGGCACTCTAAAGCACCCGAGAGCGTTTTTTTCGATGCCAACCTAACCAGAGTTACGGGAGCGGCACAATTCAGAAAAAGCGCTCAGCTCGCCGAGAAAATGCGATTTAAGCAATAAAATTAAAAATGCTTATTAAACATAAACCAAACGTTGGAGGTGGTCATTTCTTCATGCGCAGTGAATAACTCGGCACTCTAAAGCACCCGAGAGCGTTTTTTTCGATGCCAACCTAACCAGAGTGACGGGAGCGGCACAATTCAGAAAAAGCGCTCAGCTCGCCGAGAAAATGCGATTTAAGCAATAAAATTAAAAATGCTTATAAAACATAAACCAAACGTTGGAGGTGGTCATTTCTTCATGCGCAGTGATAAACTCGGCACTCTAAAGCACCCGAGAGCGTTTTTTTCGATGCCAACCTAACCAGAGTGACGGGAGCGGCACAATTCAGAAAAAGTGCTCAGCTCGCCGAGAAAATGCGATTTAAGCAATAAAATTAAAAATGCTTATAAAACATAAACCAAACGTTGGAGGTGGTCATTTCTTCATGCGCAGTGAATAACTCGGCACTCTAAAGCACCCGAGAGCGTTTTTTTCGATGCCAACCTAACCAGAGTGACGGGAGCGGCACAATTCAGAAAAAGTGCTCAGCTCGCCGAGAAAATGCGATTTAAGCAATAAAATTAAAAATGCTTATAAAACATAAACCAAACGTTGGAGGTGGTCATTTCTTAATGCGCAGTAATAAACTCGGCACTCTAGAGCACCCGAGAGCGTGTTTTTTCGATGCCAACCTAACCAGAGTGACGGGAGCGGCACAATTCAGAAAAAGTGCTCAGCTCGCCGAGAAAATGCGATTTAAGCAATAAAATTAAAAATGCTTATTAAACATAAACCAAACGTTGGAAGTCGTCATTTCTTCATGCGCAGTGATAAACTCGGCACTCTAAAGCACCCGAGAGCGTTTTTTTCGATGCCAACCTAACCAGAGTTACGGGAGCGGCACAATTCAGAAAAAGCGCTCAGCTCGCCGAGAAAATGCGATTTAAGCAATAAAATTAAAAATGCTTATAAAACATAAACCAAACGTTGGAAGTGGTCATTTCTTCATGCGCAGTGATAAACTCGGCACTCTAAAGCACCCGAGAGCGTTTTTTTCGATGCCAACCTAACCAGAGTTACGGGAGCGGCACAATTCAGAAAAAGCGCTCAGCTCGCCGAGAAAATGCGATTTAAGCAATAAAATTAAAAATGCTTATAAAACATAAACCAAACGTTGGAGGTGGTCATTTCTTCATGCGCAGTGATAAACTCGGCACTCTAAAGCACCCGAGAGCGTTTTTTTCGATGCCAACCTAACCAGAGTGACGGGAGCGGCACAATTCAGAAAAAGCGCTCAGCTCGCCGAGAAAATGCGATTTAAGCAATAAAATTAAAAATGCTTATAAAACATAAACCAAACGTTGGAGGTGGTCATTTCTTCATGCGCAGTGAATAACTCGGCACTCTAAAGCACCCGAGAGCGTTTTTTTCGATGCCAACCTAACCAGAGTGACGGGAGCGGCACAATTCAGAAAAAGTGCTCAGCTCGCCGAGAAAATGCGATTTAAGCAATAAAATTAAAAATGCTTATAAAACATAAACCAAACGTTGGAGGTGGTCATTTCTTAATGCGCAGTAATAAACTCGGCACTCTAAAGCACCCGTGAGCGTTTTTTTCGATGCCAACCTAACCAGAGTGACGGGACGGCACAATTCAGAAAAAGTGCTCAGCTCGCCGAGAAAATGCGATTTAAGCAATAAAATTAAAAATGCTTATAAAACATAAACCAAACGTTGGAGGTGGTCATTTCTTAATGCGCAGTAATAAACTCGGCACTCTAAAGCACCCGAGAGCGTTTTTTTCGATGCCAACCTAACCAGAGTGACGGGAGCGGCACAATTCAGAAAAAGCGCTCAGCTCGCCGAGAAAATGCGATTTAAGCAATAAAATTAAAAATGCTTATAAAACATAAACCAAACGTTGGAGGTGGTCATTTCTTAATGCGCAGTAATAAACTCGGCACTCTAAAGCACCCGAGAGCGTTTTTTTCGATGCCAACCTAACCAGAGTGACGGGAGCGGCACAATTCAGAAAAAGTGCTCAGCTCGCCGAGAAAATGCGATTTAAGCAATAAAATTAAAAATGCTTATTAAACATAAACCAAACGTTGGAGGTTGTCATTTCTTCATGCGCAGTGAATAACTCGGCACTCTAAAGCACCCGAGAGCGTTTTTTTCGATGCCAACCTAACCAGAGTGACGGGAGCGGCACAATTCAGAAAAAGCGCTCAGCTCGCCGAGAAAATGCGATTTAAGCAATAAAATTAAAAATGCTTATTAAACATAAACCAAACGTTGGAGGTGGTCATTTCTTCATGCGCAGTGAATAACTCGGCACTCTAAAGCACCCGAGAGCGTTTTTTTCGATGCCAACCTAACGAGAGTGACGGGACAGGCACAATTCAGAAAAAGCGCTCAGCTCGCCGAGAAAATGCGATTTAAGCAATAAAATTAAAAATGCTTATAAAACATAAACCAAACGTTGGAGGTGGTCATTTCTTCATGCGCAGTGATAAACTCGGCACTCTAAAGCACCCGAGAGCGTTTTTTTCGATGCCAACCTAACCAGAGTGACGGGAGCGGCACAATTCAGAAAAAGTGCTCAGCTCGCCGAGAAAATGCGATTTAAGCAATAAAATTAAAAATGCTTATAAAACATAAACCAAACGTTGGAGGTGGTCATTTCTTCATGCGCAGTGATAAACTCGGCACTCTAAAGCACCCGAGAGCGTTTTTTTCGATGCCAACCTAACCAGAGTGACGGGAGCGGCACAATTCAGAAAAAGCGCTCAGCTCGCCGAGAAAATGCGATTTAAGCAATAAAATTAAAAATGCTTATAAAACATAAACCAAACGTTGGAGGTGGTCATTTCTTCATGCGCAGTGATAAACTCGGCACTCTAAAGCACCCGAGAGCGTTTTTTTCGATGCCAACCTAACCAGAGTGACGGGAGCGGCACAATTCAGAAAAAGTGCTCAGCTCGCCGAGAAAATGCGATTCAAGCAATAAAATTAAAAATGCTTATTAAACATAAACCAAACGTTGGAGGTGGTCATTTCTTCATGCGCAGTGAATAACTCGGCACTCTAAAGCACCCGAGAGCGTTTTTTTTTATGCCAACCTAACCAGAGTGACGGGAGCGGCACAATTCAGAAAAAGCGCTCAGCTCGCCGAGAAAATGCGATTTAAGCAATAAAATTAAAAATGCTTATAAAACATAAACCAAACGTTGGAGGTGGCCATTTCTTCAAGCGCAGTGATAAACTCGGCACTCTAAAGCACCCGAGAGCGTTTTTTTCGATGCCAACCTAACCAGAGTGACGGGAGCGGCACAATTCAGAAAAAGTTCTCAGCTCGCCGAGAAAATGCGATTTAAGCAATAAAATTAAAAATGCTTATAAAACATAAACCAAACGTTGGAGGTGGTCATTTCTTCATGCGCAGTAATAAACTCGGCACTCTAAAGCACCCGAGAGCGTTTTTTTCGATGCCAACCTAACCAGAGTGACGGGAGCGGCACAATTCAGAAAAAGTGCTCAGCTCGCCGAGAAACTGCGATTTAAGCAATAAAATTAAAAATGCTTATACAACATAAACCAAACGTTGGAGGTGGTCATTTCTTAATGCGCAGTAATAAACTCGGCACTCTAAAGCACCCGAGAGCGTTTTTTTCGATGCCAACCTAACCAGAGTGACGGGAGCGGCACAATTCAGAAAAAGTGCTCAGCTCGCCGAGAAAATGCGATTTAAGCAATAAAATTAAAAATGCTTATAAAACATAAACCAAACGTTGGAGGTGGTCATTTCTTAATGCGCAGTAATAAACTCGGCACTCTAGAGCACCCGAGAGCGTTTTTTTCGATGCCAACCTAACCAGAGTGACGGGAGCGGCACAATTCAGAAAAAGTGCTCAGCTCGCCGAGAAAATGCGATTTAAGCAATAAAATTAAAAATGCTTATAAAACATAAACCAAACGTTGGAAGTGGTCATTTCTTCATGCGCAGTGATAAACTCGGCACTCTAAAGCACCCGAGAGCGTTTTTTTCGATGCCAACCTAACCAGAGTTACGGGAGCGGCACAATTCAGAAAAAGCGCTCAGCTCGCCGAGAAAATGCGATTTAAGCAATAAAATTAAAAATGCTTATAAAACATAAACCAAACGTTGGAGGTGGTCATTTCTTCATGCGCAGTGATAAACTCGGCACTCTAAAGCACCCGAGAGCGTTTTTTTCGATGCCAACCTAACCAGAGTGACGGGAGCGGCACAATTCAGAAAAAGCGCTCAGCTCGCCGAGAAAATGCGATTTAAGCAATAAAATTAAAAATGCTTATAAAACATAAACCAAACGTTGGAGGTGGTCATTTCTTAATGCGCAGTAATAAACTCGGCACTCTAAAGCACCCGAGAGCGTTTTTTTCGATGCCAACCTAACCAGAGTGACGGGAGCGGCACAATTCAGAAAAAGTGCTCAGCTCGCCGAGAAAATGCGATTTAAGCAATAAAATTAAAAATGCTTATAAAACATAAACCAAACGTTGGAGGTGGTCATTTCTCAATGCGCAGTAATAAACTCGGCACTCTAAAGCACCCGAGAGCGTTTTTTTCGATGCCAACCTAACCAGAGTGACGGGAGCGGCACAATTCAGAAAAAGTGCTCAGATCGCCGAGAAAATGCGATTTAAGCAATAAAATTAAAAATGCTTATAAAACATAAACCAAACGTTGGAGGTGGTCATTTCTTAATGCGCAGTAATAAACTCGGCACTCTAAAGCACCCGAGAGCGTTTTTTTCGATGCCAACCTAACCAGAGTGACGGGAGCGGCACAATTCAGAAAAAGCGCTCAGCTCGCCGAGAAAATGCGATTTAAGCAATAAAATTAAAAATGCTTATAAAACATAAACCAAACGTTGGAGGTGGTCATTTCCTAATGCGCAGTAATAAACTCGGCACTCTAAAGCACCCGAGAGCGTTTTTTTCGATGCCAACCTAACCAGAGTGACGGGAGCGGCACAATTCAGAAAAAGTGCTCAGCTCGCCGAGAAAATGCGATTTAAGCAATAAAATTAAAAATGCTTATTAAACATAAACCAAACGTTGGAGGTGGTCATTTCTTCATGCGCAGTGAATAACTCGGCACTCTAAAGCACCCGAGAGCGTTTTTTTCGATGCCAACCTAACCAAAGTGACGGGAGCGGCACAATTCAGAAAAAGCGCTCAGCTCGCCGAGAAAATGCGATTTAAGCAATAAAATTAAAAATGCTTATTAAACATAAACCAAACATTGGAGGTGGTCATTTCTTCATGCGCAGTAATAAACTCGGCACTCTAAAGCACCCGAGAGCGTTTTTTTCGATGCCAACCTAACCAGAGTGACGGGAGCGGCACAATTCAGAAAAAGTGCTCAGCTCGCCGAGAAAATGCGATTTAAGCAATAAAATTAAAAATGCTTATAAAACATAAACCAAACGTTGGAGGTGGTCATTTCTTCATGCGCAGTGACAAACTCGGCACTCTAAAGCACCCGAGAGCGTTTTTTTCGATGCCAACCTAACCAGAGTGACGGGAGCGGCACAAATCAGAAAAAGTGCTCAGCTCACCGAGAAAATGCGATTTAAGCAATAAAATTAAAAATGCTTATAAAACATAAACCAAACGTTGGAGGTGGTCATTTCTTCATGCGCAGTGAATAACTCGGCACTCTAAAGCACCCGAGAGCGTTTTTTTCGATGCCAACCTAACCAGAGTGACGGGAGCGGCACAATTCAGAAAAAGTGCTCAGCTCGCCGAGAAAATGCGATTTAAGCAATAAAATTAAAAATGCTTATAAAACATAAACCAAACGTTGGAGGTGGTCATTTCTTCATGCGCAGTGATAAAGTCGGCACTCTAAAGCACCCGAGAGCGTTTTTTTCGATGCCAACCTAACCAGAGTGACGGGAGCGGCACAATTCAGAAAAAGTGCTCAGCTCGCCGAGAAAATGCGATTTAAGCAATAAAATTAAAAATGCTTATTAAACATAAACCAAACGTTGGAGGTGGTCATTTCTTCATGCGCAGTGATAAACTCGGCACTCTAAAGCACCCGAGAGCGTTTTTTTCGATGCCAACCTAACCAGAGTGACGGGAGCGGCACAATTCAGAAAAAGTGCTCAGCTCGCCGAGAAAATGCGATTTAAGCAATAAAATTAAAAATGCTTATAAAACATAAACCAAACGTTGGAGGTGGTCATTTCTTAATGCGCAGTAATAAACTCGGCACTCTAAAGCACCCGAGAGCGTTTTTTTCGATGCCAACCTAACCAGAGTGACGGGAGCGGCACAATTCAGAAAAAGTGCTCAGCTCGCCGAGAAAATGCGATTTAAGCAATAAAATTAAAAATGCTTATTAAACATAATTCAAACGTTGGAGGTGGTCATTTCTTCATGCGCAGTGAATAACTCGGCACTCTAAAGCACCCGAAAGCGTTTTTTTCGATGCCAACCTAACCAGAGTGACGGGAGCGGCACAATTCAGAAAAAGCGCTCAGCTCGCCGAGAAAATGCGATTTAAGCAATAAAATTAAAAATGCTTATAAAACATAAACCAAACGTTGGAGGTGGTCATTTCTTAATGCGCAGTAATAAACTCGGCACTCTAAAGCACCCGAGAGCGTTTTTTTCGATGCCAACCTAACCAGAGTGACGGGAGCGGCACAATTCAGAAAAAGTGCTCAGCTCGCCGAGAAAATGCGATTTAAGCAATAAAATTAAAAATGCTTATTAAACATAAACCAAACGTTGGAGGTGGTCATTTCTTCATGCGCAGTGAATAACTCGGCACTCTAAAGCACCCGAGAGCGTTTTTTTCGATGCCAACCTAACCAGAGTGACGGGAGCGGCACAATTCAGAAAAAGCGCTCAGCTCGCCGAGAAAATGCGATTTAAGCAATAAAATTAAAAATGCTTATAAAACATAAACCAAACGTTGGAGGTGGTCATTTCTTAATGCGCAGTAATAAACTCGGCACTCTAAAGCACCCGAGAGCGTTTTTTTCGATGCCAACCTAACCAGAGTGACGGGAGCGGCACAATTCAGAAAAAGTGCTCAGCTCGCCGAGAAAATGCGATTTAAGCAATAAAATTAAAAATGCTTATAAAACATAAACCAAACGTTGGAGGTGGTCATTTCTTAATGCGCAGTAATAAACTCGGCACTCTAAAGCACCCGAGAGCGTTTTTTTCGATGCCAACCTAACCAGAGTGACGGGAGCGGCACAATTCAGAAAAAGTGCTCAGCTCGCCCAGAAAATGCGATTTAAGCAATAAAATTAAAAATGCTTATAAAACATAAACCAAACGTTGGAGGTGGTCATTTCTTCATGCGCAGTGATAAACTCGGCACTCTAAAGCACCCGAGAGCGTTTTTTTCGATGCCAACCTAACCAGAGTGACGGGAGCGGCACAATTCAGAAAAAGTGCTCAGCTCGCCGAGAAAATGCGATTCAAGCAATAAAATTAAAAATGCTTATTAAACATAAACCAAACGTTGGAGGTGGTCATTTCTTCATGCGCAGTGAATAACTCGGCACTCTAAAGCACCCGAGAGCGTTTTTTTCGATGCCAACCTAACCAGAGTGACGGGAGCGGCACAATTCAGAAAAAGTGCTCAGCTCGCCGAGAAAATGCGATTTAAGCAATAAAATTAAAAATGCTTATAAAACATAAACCAAAATTTGGAGGTTGTCATTTCTTAATGCGCAGTAATAAACTCGGCACTCTAAAGCACCCGAGAGCGTTTTTTTCGATGCCAACCTAACCAGAGTGACGGGAGCGGCACAATTCAGAAAAAGCGCTCAGCTCGCTGAGAAAATGCGATTTAAGCAATAAAATTAAAAATGCTTATAAAACATAAACCAAACGTTGGAGGTGGTCATTTCTTAATGCGCAGTAATAAACTCGGCACTCTAAAGCACCCGAGAGCGTTTTTTTCGATGCCAACCTAACCAGAGTGACGGGAGCGGCACAATTCAGAAAAAGTGCTCAGCTCGCCGAGAAAATGTGATTTAAGCAATAAAATTAAAAATGCTTATAAAACATAAACCAAACGTTGGAGGTGGTCATTTCTTAATGCGCAGTAATAAACTCGTTACTCTAAAGCACCCGAGAGCGTTTTTTTCGATGCCAACCTAACCAGAGTGACGGGAGCGGCACAATTCAGAAAAAGTGCTCAGCTCGCCGAGAAAATGCGATTTAAGCAATAAAATTAAAAATGCTTATTAAACATAAACCAAACGTTGGAGGTGGTCATTTCTTCATGCGCAGTGAATAACTCGGCACTCTAAAGCACCCGATAGCGTTTTTTTCGATGCCAACCTAACCAGAGTGACGGGAGCGGCACAATTCAGAAAAAGTGCTCAGCTCGCCGAGAAAATGCGATTTAAGCAATAAAATTAAAAATGCTTATAAAACATAAACCAAACGTTGGAGGTGGTCATTTCTTAATGCGCAGTAATAAACTCGGCACTCTAAAGCACCCGAGAGCGTTTTTTTCGATGCCAACCTAACCAGAGTGACGGGAGCGGCACAATTCAGAAAAAGTGCTCAGCTCGCCGAGAAAATGCGATTTAAGCAATAAAATTAAAAATGCTTATAAAACATAAACCAAACGTTGGAGGTGGTCATTTCTTAATGCGCAGTAATAAACTCGGCACTCTAAAGCACCCGAGAGCGTTTTTTTCGATGCCAACCTAACCAGAGTGACGGGAGCGGCACAATTCAGAAAAAGTGCTCAGCTCGCCGAGAAAATGCGATTTAAGCAATAAAATTAAAAATGCTTATAAAACATAAACCAAACGTTGGAGGTGGTCATTTCTTAATGCGCAGTAATAAACTCGGCACTCTAAAGCACCCGAGAGCGTTTTTTTCGATGCCAACCTAACCAGAGTGACGGGAGCGGCACAATTCAGAAAAAGTGCTCAGCTCGCCGAGAAAATGCGATTTAGGCAATAAAATTAAAAATGCTTATAAAACATAAACCAAACGTTGGAGGTGGTCATTTCTTAATGCGCAGTAATAAACTCGGCACTCTAAAGCACCCGAGAGCGTTTTTTTCGATGCCAACCTAACCAGAGTGACGGGAGCGGCACAATTCAGAAAAAGCGCTCAGCTCGCCGAGAAAATGCGATTTAAGCAATAAAATTAAAAATGCTTATAAAACATAAACCAAACGTTGGAGGTGGTCATTTCTTCATGCGCAGTGAATAACTCGGCACTCTAAAGCACCCGAGAGCGTTTTTTTCGATGCCAAGTGACGGGAGCGGCACAATTCAGAAAAAGTGCTCAGCTCGCCGAGAAAATGCGATTTAAGCAATAAAATTAAAAATGCTTATAAAACATAAACCAAACGTTGGAGGTGGTCATTTCTTAATGCGCAGTAATAAACTCGGCACTCTAAAGCACCCGAGAGCGTTTTTTTCGATGCCAACCTAACCAGAGTGACGGGAGCGCGGCACAATTCAGAAAAAGTGCTCAGCTCGCCGAGAAAATGCGATTTAAGCAATAAAATTAAAAATGCTTATAAAGCATAAACCAAACGTTGGAGGTGGTCATTTCTTAATGCGCAGTAATAAACTCGGCACTCTAAAGCACCCGAGAGCGTTTTTTTCGATGCCAACCTAACCAGAGTGACGGGAGCGGCACAATTCAGAAAAAGTGCTCAGCTCGCCGAGAAAATGCGATTTAAGCAATAAAATTAAAAATGCTTATAAAACATAAACCAAACGTTGGAGGTGGTCATTTCTTAATGCGCAGTAATAAACTCGGCACTCTAAAGCACCCGAGAGCGTTTTTTTCGATGCCAACCTAACCAGAGTGACGGGAGCGGCACAATTCAGAAAAAGTGCTCAGCTCGCCGAGAAAATGCGATTTAAGCAATAAAATTAAAAATGCTTATAAAACATAAACCAAACGTTGGAGGTGGTCATTTCTTAATGCGCAGTAATAAACTCGGCACTCTAAAGCACCCGAGAGCGTTTTTTTCGATGCCAACCTAACCAGAGTTACGGGAGCGGCACAATTCAGAAAAAGCGCTCAGCTCGCCGAGAAAATGCGATTTAAGCAATAAAATTAAAAATGCTTATAAAACATAAACCAAACGTTGGAGGTGGTCATTTCTTCATGCGCAGTGAATAACTCGGCACTCTAAAGCACCCGAGAGCGTTTTTTTCGATGCCAACCTAACCAGAGTGACGGGAGCGGCACAATTCAGAAAAAGTGCTCAGCTCGCCGAGAAAATGCGATTTAAGCAATAAAATTAAAAATGCTTATAAAACATAAACCAAACGTTGGAGGTGGTCATTTCTTAATGCGCAGTAATAAACTCGGCACTCTAAAGCACCCGTGAGCGTTTTTTTCGATGCCAACCTAACCAGAGTGACGGGAGCGGCACAATTCAGAAAAAGTGCTCAGCTCGCCGAGAAAATGCGATTTAAGCAATAAAATTAAAAATGCTTATAAAACATAAACCAAACGTTGGAGGTGGTCATTTCTTCATGCGCAGTGAATAAAGTCGGCACTCTAAAGCACCCGAGAGCGTTTTTTTCGATGCCAACCTAACCAGAGTGACGGGAGCGGCACAATTCAGAAAAAGTGCTCAGCTCGCCGAGAAAATGCGATTTAAGCAATAAAATTAAAAATGCTTATTAAACATAAACCAAACGTTGGAGGTGGTCATTTCTTCATGCGCAGTGATAAACTCGGCACTCTAAAGCACCCGAGAGCGTTTTTTTCGATGCCAACCTAACCAGAGTGACGGGAGCGGCACAATTCAGAAAAAGTGCTCAGCTCGCCGAGAAAATGCGATCTAAGCAATAAAATTAAAAATGCTTATAAAACATAAACCAAACGTTGGAGGTGGTCATTTCTTAATGCGCAGTAATAAACTCGGCACTCTAAAGCACCCGAGAGCGTTTTTTTCGATGCCAACCTATAGTGACGGGAGCGGCACAATTCAGAAAAAGTGCTCAGCTCGCCGAGAAAATGCGATTTAAGCAATAAAATTAAAAATGCTTATTAAACATAAACCAAACGTTGGAGGTGGTCATTTCTTCATGCGCAGTGAATAACTCGGCACTCTAAAGCACCCGAGAGCGTTTTTTTCGATGCCAACCTAACCAGAGTGACGGGAGCGGCACAATTCAGAAAAAGCGCTCAGCTCGCCGAGAAAATGCGATTTAAGCAATAAAATTAAAAATGCTTATAAAACATAAACCAAACGTTGGAGGTGGTCATTTCTTAATGCGCAGTAATAAACTCGGCACTCTAAAGCACCCGAGAGCATTTTTTTCGATGCCAACCTATAGTGACGGGAGCGGCACAATTCAGAAAAAGTGCTCAGCTCGCCGAGAAAATGCGATTTAAGCAATAAAATTAAAAATGCTTATTAAACATAAACCAAACGTTGGAGGTGGTCATTTCTTCATGCGCAGTGAATAACTCGGCACTCTAAAGCACCCGAGAGCGTTTTTTTCGATGCCAACCTAACCAGAGTGACGGGAGCGGCACAATTCAGAAAAAGCGCTCAGCTCGCCGAGAAAATGCGATTTAAGCAATAAAATTAAAAATGCTTATAAAACATAAACCAAACGTTGGAGGTGGTCATTTCTTAATGCGCAGTAATAAACTCGGCACTCTAAAGCACCCGAGAGCGTTTTTTTCGATGCCAACCTAACCAGAGTGACGGGAGCGGCACAATTCAGAAAAAGTGCTCAGCTCGCCGAGAAAATGCGATTTAAGCAATAAAATTAAAAATGCTTATTAAACATAAACCAAACGTTGGAGGTGGTCATTTCTTCATGCGCAGTGAATAACTCGGCACTCTAAAGCACCCGAGAGCGTTTTTTTCGATGCCAACCTAACCAGAGTGACGGGAGCGGCACAATTCAGAAAAAGCGCTCAGCTCGCCGAGAAAATGCGATTTAAGCAATAAAATTAAAAATGCTTATAAAACATAAACCAAACGTTGGAGGTGGTCATTTCTTCATGCGCAGTGAATAACTCGGCACTCTAAAGCACCCGAGAGCGTTTTTTTCGATGCCAAGTGACGGGAGCGGCACAATTCAGAAAAAGTGCTCAGCTCGCCGAGAAAATGCGATTTAAGCAATAAAATTAAAAATGCTTATAAAACATAAACCAAACGTTGGAGGTGGTCATTTCTTAATGCGCAGTAATAAACTCGGCACTCTAAAGCACCCGAGAGCGTTTTTTTCGATGCCAACCTAACCAGAGTGACGGGAGCGGCACAATTCAGAAAAAGTGCTCAGCTCGCCGAGAAAATGCGATTTAAGCAATAAAATTAAAAATGCTTATAAAGCATAAACCAAACGTTGGAGGTGGTCATTTCTTAATGCGCAGTAATAAACTCGGCACTCTAAAGCACCCGAGAGCGTTTTTTTCGATGCCAACCTAACCAGAGTGACGGGAGCGGCACAATTCAGAAAAAGTGCTCAGCTCGCCGAGAAAATGCGATTTAAGCAATAAAATTAAAAATGCTTATAAAACATAAACCAAACGTTGGAGGTGGTCATTTCTTAATGCGCAGTAATAAACTCGGCACTCTAAAGCACCCGAGAGCGTTTTTTTCGATGCCAACCTAACCAGAGTGACGGGAGCGGCACAATTCAGAAAAAGTGCTCAGCTCGCCGAGAAAATGCGATTTAAGCAATAAAATTAAAAATGCTTATAAAACATAAACCAAACGTTGGAGGTGGTCATTTCTTAATGCGCAGTAATAAACTCGGCACTCTAAAGCACCCGAGAGCGTTTTTTTCGATGCCAACCTAACCAGAGTTACGGGAGCGGCACAATTCAGAAAAAGCGCTCAGCTCGCCGAGAAAATGCGATTTAAGCAATAAAATTAAAAATGCTTATAAAACATAAACCAAACGTTGGAGGTGGTCATTTCTTCATGCGCAGTGAATAACTCGGCACTCTAAAGCACCCGAGAGCGTTTTTTTCGATGCCAACCTAACCAGAGTGACGGGAGCGGCACAATTCAGAAAAAGTGCTCAGCTCGCCGAGAAAATGCGATTTAAGCAATAAAATTAAAAATGCTTATAAAACATAAACCAAACGTTGGAGGTGGTCATTTCTTAATGCGCAGTAATAAACTCGGCACTCTAAAGCACCCGTGAGCGTTTTTTTCGATGCCAACCTAACCAGAGTGACGGGAGCGGCACAATTCAGAAAAAGTGCTCAGCTCGCCGAGAAAATGCGATTTAAGCAATAAAATTAAAAATGCTTATAAAACATAAACCAAACGTTGGAGGTGGTCATTTCTTCATGCGCAGTGAATAAAGTCGGCACTCTAAAGCACCCGAGAGCGTTTTTTTCGATGCCAACCTAACCAGAGTGACGGGAGCGGCACAATTCAGAAAAAGTGCTCAGCTCGCCGAGAAAATGCGATTTAAGCAATAAAATTAAAAATGCTTATTAAACATAAACCAAACGTTGGAGGTGGTCATTTCTTCATGCGCAGTGATAAACTCGGCACTCTAAAGCACCCGAGAGCGTTTTTTTCGATGCCAACCTAACCAGAGTGACGGGAGCGGCACAATTCAGAAAAAGTGCTCAGCTCGCCGAGAAAATGCGATCTAAGCAATAAAATTAAAAATGCTTATAAAACATAAACCAAACGTTGGAGGTGGTCATTTCTTAATGCGCAGTAATAAACTCGGCACTCTAAAGCACCCGAGAGCGTTTTTTTCGATGCCAACCTATAGTGACGGGAGCGGCACAATTCAGAAAAAGTGCTCAGCTCGCCGAGAAAATGCGATTTAAGCAATAAAATTAAAAATGCTTATTAAACATAAACCAAACGTTGGAGGTGGTCATTTCTTCATGCGCAGTGAATAACTCGGCACTCTAAAGCACCCGAGAGCGTTTTTTTCGATGCCAACCTAACCAGAGTGACGGGAGCGGCACAATTCAGAAAAAGCGCTCAGCTCGCCGAGAAAATGCGATTTAAGCAATAAAATTAAAAATGCTTATAAAACATAAACCAAACGTTGGAGGTGGTCATTTCTTAATGCGCAGTAATAAACTCGGCACTCTAAAGCACCCGAGAGCATTTTTTTCGATGCCAACCTATAGTGACGGGAGCGGCACAATTCAGAAAAAGTGCTCAGCTCGCCGAGAAAATGCGATTTAAGCAATAAAATTAAAAATGCTTATTAAACATAAACCAAACGTTGGAGGTGGTCATTTCTTCATGCGCAGTGAATAACTCGGCACTCTAAAGCACCCGAGAGCGTTTTTTTCGATGCCAACCTAACCAGAGTGACGGGAGCGGCACAATTCAGAAAAAGCGCTCAGCTCGCCGAGAAAATGCGATTTAAGCAATAAAATTAAAAATGCTTATAAAACATAAACCAAACGTTGGAGGTGGTCATTTCTTAATGCGCAGTAATAAACTCGGCACTCTAAAGCACCCGAGAGCGTTTTTTTCGATGCCAACCTAACCAGAGTGACGGGAGCGGCACAATTCAGAAAAAGTGCTCAGCTCGCCGAGAAAATGCGATTTAAGCAATAAAATTAAAAATGCTTATTAAACATAAACCAAACGTTGGAGGTGGTCATTTCTTCATGCGCAGTGAATAACTCGGCACTCTAAAGCACCCGAGAGCGTTTTTTTCGATGCCAACCTAACCAGAGTGACGGGAGCGGCACAATTCAGAAAAAGCGCTCAGCTCGCCGAGAAAATGCGATTTAAGCAATAAAATTAAAAATGCTTATAAAACATAAACCAAACGTTGGAGGTGGTCATTTCTTAATGCGCAGTAATAAACTCGGCACTCTAAAGCACCCGAGAGCGTTTTTTTCGATGCCAACCTAACCAGAGTGACGGGAGCGGCACAATTCAGAAAAAGTGCTCAGCTCGCCGAGAAAATGCGATTTAAGCAATAAAATTAAAAATGCTTATAAAACATAAACCAAACGTTGGAGGTGGTCATTTCTTAATGCGCAGTAATAAACTCGGCACTCTAAAGCACCCGAGAGCGTTTTTTTCGATGCCAACCTAACCAGAGTGACGGGAGCGGCACAATTCAGAAAAAGTGCTCAGCTCGCCGAGAAAATGCGATTTAAGCAATAAAATTAAAAATGCTTATTAAACATAAACCAAACGTTGGAGGTGGTCATTTCTTCATGCGCAGTGAATAACTCGGCACTCTAAAGCACCCGATAGCGTTTTTTTCGATGCCAACCTAACCAGAGTGACGGGAGCGGCACAATTCAGAAAAAGTGCTCAGCTCGCCGAGAAAATGCGATTTAAGCAATAAAATTAAAAATGCTTATAAAACATAAACCAAACGTTGGAGGTGGTCATTTCTTAATGCGCAGTAATAAACTCGGCACTCTAAAGCACCCGAGAGCGTTTTTTTCGATGCCAACCTAACCAGAGTGACGGGAGCGGCACAATTCAGAAAAAGTGCTAAGCTCGCCGAGAAAATGCGATTTAAGCAATAAAATTAAAAATGCTTATAAAACATAAACCAAACGTTGGTGGTGGTCATTTCTTAATGCGCAGTAATAAACTCGGCACTCTAAAGCACCCGAGAGCGTTTTTTTCGATGCCAACCTAACCAGAGTGACGGGAGCGGCACAATTCAGAAAAAGCGCTCAGCTCGCCGAGAAAATGCGATTTAAGCAATAAAATTAAAAATGCTTATAAAACATAAACCAAACGTTGGAGGTGGTCATTTCTTCGTGCGCAGTGAATAACTCGGCACTCTAAAGCACCCGAGAGCGTTTTTTTCGATGCCAACCTAACCAGAGTGACGGGAGCGGCACAATTCAGAAAAAGTGCTCAGCTCGCCGAGAAAATGCGATTTAAGCAATAAAATTAAAAATGCTTATAAAACATAAACCAAACGTTGGAGGTGGTCATTTCTTAATGCGCAGTAATAAACTCGGCACTCTAAAGCACCCGAGAGCGTTTTTTTCGATGCCAACCTAACCAGAGTGACGGGAGCGGCACAATTCAGAAAAAGTGCTCAGCTCGCCGAGAAAATGCGATTTAGGCAATAAAATTAAAAATGCTTATAAAACATAAACCAAACGTTGGAGGTGGTCATTTCTTCATGCGCAGTGATAAACTCGGCACTCTAAAGCACCCGAGAGCGTTTTTTTCGATGCCAACCTAACCAGAGTGACGGGAGCGGCACAATTCAGAAAAAGTGCTCAGCTCGCCGAGAAAATGCGATTTAAGCAATAAAATTAAAAATGCTTATAAAACATAAACCAAACGTTGGAGGTGGTCATTTCTTCATGCGCAGTGAATAACTCGGCACTCTAAAGCACCCGAGAGCGTTTTTTTCGATGCCAACCTAACCAGAGTGACGGGAGCGGCACAATTCAGAAAAAGTGCTCAGCTCGCCGAGAAAATGCGATTTAAGCAATAAAATTAAAAATGCTTATAAAACATAAACCAAACGTTGGAGGTGGTCATTTCTTCATGCGCAGTGAATAACTCGGCACTCTAAAGCACCCGAGAGCGTTTTTTTCGATGCCAACCTAACCAGAGTGACGGGAGCGGCACAATTCAGAAAAAGTGCTCAGCTCGCCGAGAAAATGCGATTTAAGCAATAAAATTAAAAATGCTTATAAAACATAAACCAAACGTTGGAGGTGGTCATTTCTTAATGCGCAGTAATAAACTCGGCACTCTAGAGCACCCGAGAGCGTTTTTTTCGATGCCAACCTAACCAGAGTGACGGGAGCGGCACAATTCAGAAAAAGTGCTCAGCTCGCCGAGAAAATGCGATTTAAGCAATAAAATTAAAAATGCTTATAAAACATAAACCAAACGTTGGAAGTGGCCATTTCTTCATGCGCAGTGATAAACTCGGCACTCTAAAGCACCCGAGAGCGTTTTTTTCGATGCCAACCTAACCAGAGTTACGGGAGCGGCACAATTCAGAAAAAGCGCTCAGCTCGCCGAGAAAATGCGATTTAAGCAATAAAATTAAAAATGCTTATAAAACATAAACCAAACGTTGGAGGTGGTCATTTCTTCATGCGCAGCGATAAACTCGGCACTCTAAAGCACCCGAGAGCGTTTTTTTCGATGCCAACCTAAACAGAGTGACGGGAGCGGCACAATTCAGAAAAAGCGCTCAGCTCGCCGAGAAAATGCGATTTAAGCAATAAAATTAAAAATGCTTATAAAACATAAACCAAACGTTGGAGGTGGTCATTTCTCCATGCGCAGTGAATAACTCGGCACTCTAAAGCACCCGAGAGCGTTTTTTTCGATGCCAACCTAACCAGAGTGACGGGAGCGGCACAATTCAGAAAAAGTGCTCAGCTCGCCGAGAAAATGCGATTTAAGCAATAAAATTAAAAATGCTTATAAAACATAAACCAAACGTTGGAGGTGGTCATTTCTTAATGCGCAGTAATAAACTCGGCACTCTAAAGCACCCGTGAGCGTTTTTTTCGATGCCAACCTAACCAGAGTGACGGGACGGCACAATTCAGAAAAAGTGCTCAGCTCGCCGAGAAAATGCGATTTAAGCAATAAAATTAAAAATGCTTATAAAACATAAACCAAACGTTGGAGGTGGTCATTTCTTAATGCGCAGTAATAAACTCGGCACTCTAAAGCACCCGAGAGCGTTTTTTTCGATGCCAACCTAACCAGAGTGACGGGAGCGGCACAATTCAGAAAAAGCGCTCAGCTCGCCGAGAAAATGCGATTTAAGCAATAAAATTAAAAATGCTTATAAAACATAAACCAAACGTTGGAGGTGGTCATTTCTTAATGCGCAGTAATAAACTCGGCACTCTAAAGCACCCGAGAGCGTTTTTTTCGATGCCAACCTAACCAGAGTGACGGGAGCGGCACAATTCAGAAAAAGTGCTCAGCTCGCCGAGAAAATGCGATTTAAGCAATAAAATTAAAAATGCTTATAAAACATAAACCAAACGTTGGAGGTGGTCATTTCTTCATGCGCAGTGAATAACTCGGCACTCTAAAGCACCCGAGAGCGTTTTTTTCGATGCCAACCTAACCAGAGTGACGGGAGCGGCACAATTCAGAAAAAGTGCTCAGCTCGCCGAGAAAATGCGATTTAAGCAATAAAATTAAAAATGCTTATAAAACATAAACCAAACGTTGGAGGTGGTCATTTCTTAATGCGCAGTAATAAACTCGGCACTCTAAAGCACCCGAGAGCGTTTTTTTCGATGCCAACCTAACCAGAGTGACGGGAGCGGCACAATTCAGAAAAAGTGCTCAGCTCGCCGAGAAAATGCGATTTAAGCAATAAAATTAAAAATGCTTATAAAACATAAACCAAACGTTGGAGGTGGTCATTTCTTAATGCGCAGTAATAAACTCGGCACTCTAAAGCACCCGAGAGCGTTTTTTTCGATGCCAACCTAACCAGAGTGACGGGAGCGGCACAATTCAGAAAAAGCGCTCAGCTCGCCGAGAAAATGCGATTTAAGCAATAAAATTAAAAATGCTTATAAAACATAAACCAAACGTTGGAGGTGGTCATTTCCTAATGCGCAGTAATAAACTCGGCACTCTAAAGCACCCGAGAGCGTTTTTTTCGATGCCAACCTAACCAGAGTTACGGGAGCGGCACAATTCAGAAAAAGCGCTCAGCTCGCCGAGAAAATGCGATTTAAGCAATAAAATTAAAAATGCTTATAAAACATAAACCAAACGTTGGAGGTGGTCATTTCTTCATGCGCAGTGATAAACTCGGCACTCTAAAGCACCCGAGAGCGTTTTTTTCGATGCCAACCTAACCAGAGTGACGGGAGCGGCACAATTCAGAAAAAGTGCTCAGCTCGCCGAGAAAATGCGATTTAAGTAATAAAATTAAAAATGCTTATAAAACATAAACCAAACGTTGGAGGTGGTCATTTCTCCATGCGCAGTGAATAACTCGGCACTCTAAAGCACCCGAGAGCGTTTTTTTCGATGCCAACCTAACCAGAGTGACGGGAGCGGCACAATTCAGAAAAAGTGCTCAGCTCGCCGAGAAAATGCGATTTAAGCAATAAAATTAAAAATGCTTATAAAACATAAACCAAACGTTGGAGGTGGTCATTTCTTAATGCGCAGTAATAAACTCGGCACTCTAAAGCACCCGTGAGCGTTTTTTTCGATGCCAACCTAACCAGAGTGACGGGACGGCACAATTCAGAAAAAGTGCTCAGCTCGCCGAGAAAATGCGATTTAAGCAATAAAATTAAAAATGCTTATAAAACATAAACCAAACGTTGGAGGTGGTCATTTCTTAATGCGCAGTAATAAACTCGGCACTCTAAAGCACCCGAGAGCGTTTTTTTCGATGCCAACCTAACCAGAGTGACGGGAGCGGCACAATTCAGAAAAAGCGCTCAGCTCGCCGAGAAAATGCGATTTAAGCAATAAAATTAAAAATGCTTATAAAACATAAACCAAACGTTGGAGGTGGTCATTTCTTAATGCGCAGTAATAAACTCGGCACTCTAAAGCACCCGAGAGCGTTTTTTTCGATGCCAACCTAACCAGAGTGACGGGAGCGGCACAATTCAGAAAAAGTGCTCAGCTCGCCGAGAAAATGCGATTTAAGCAATAAAATTAAAAATGCTTATTAAACATAAACCAAACGTTGGAGGTGGTCATTTCTTCATGCGCAGTGAATAACTCGGCACTCTAAAGCACCCGAGAGCGTTTTTTTCGATGCCAACCTAACCAGAGTGACGGGAGCGGCACAATTCAGAAAAAGCGCTCAGCTCGCCGAGAAAATGCGATTTAAGCAATAAAATTAAAAATGCTTATTAAACATAAACCAAACATTGGAGGTGGTCATTTCTTCATGCGCAGTAATAAACTCGGCACTCTAAAGCACCCGAGAGCGTTTTTTTCGATGCCAACCTAACCAGAGTGACGGGAGCGGCACAATTCAGAAAAAGCGCTCAGCTCGCCGAGAAAATGCGATTTAAGCAATAAAATTAAAAATGCTTATAAAACATAAACCAAACGTTGGAGGTGGTCATTTCCTAATGCGCAGTAATAAACTCGGCACTCTAAAGCACCCGAGAGCGTTTTTTTCGATGCCAACCTAACCAGAGTGACGGGAGCGGCACAATTCAGAAAAAGTGCTCAGCTCGCCGAGAAAATGCGATTTAAGCAATAAAATTAAAAATGCTTATTAAACATAAACCAAACGTTGGAGGTGGTCATTTCTTCATGCGCAGTGAATAACTCGGCACTCTAAAGCACCCGAGAGCGTTTTTTTCGATGCCAACCTAACCAAAGTGACGGGAGCGGCACAATTCAGAAAAAGCGCTCAGCTCGCCGAGAAAATGCGATTTAAGCAATAAAATTAAAAATGCTTATAAAACATAAACAGAACGTTGGAGGTGGTCATTTCTTAATGCGCAGTAATAAACTCGGCACTCTAAAGCACCCGAGAGCGTTTTTTTCGATGCCAACCTAACCAGAGTGACGGGAGCGGCACAATTCAGAAAAAGTGCTCAGCTCGCCGAGAAAATGCGATTTAAGCAATAAAATTAAAAATGCTTATTAAACATAAACCAAACGTTGGAGGTGGTCATTTCTTCATGCGCAGTGAATAACTCGGCACTCTAAAGCACCCGAGAGCGTTTTTTTCGATGCCAACCTAACCAGAGTGACGGGAGCGGCACAATTCAGAAAAAGTGCTCAGCTCGCCGAGAAAATGCGATTTAAGCAATAAAATTAAAAATGCTTATAAAACATAAACCAAACGTTGGAGGTGGTCATTTCTTAATGCGCAGTAATAAACTCGGCACTCTAAAGCACCCGAGAGCGTTTTTTTCGATGCCAACCTAACCAGAGTGACGGGAGCGGCACAATTCAGAAAAAGTGCTCAGCTCGCCGAGAAAATGCGATTTAAGCAATAAAATTAAAAATGCTTATTAAACATAAACCAAACGTTGGAGGTGGTCATTTCTTCATGCGCAGTGAATAACTCGGCACTCTAAAGCACCCGAGAGCGTTTTTTTCGATGCCAACCTAACCAGAGTGACGGGAGCGGCACAATTCAGAAAAAGCGCTCAGCTCGCCGAGAAAATGCGATTTAAGCAATAAAATTAAAAATGCTTATAAAACATAAACCAAACGTTGGAGGTGGTCATTTCTTAATGCGCAGTAATAAACTCGGCACTCTAAAGCACCCGAGAGCGTTTTTTTCGATGCCAACCTAACCAGAGTGACGGGAGCGGCACAATTCAGAAAAAGTGCTCAGCTCGCCGAGAAAATGCGATTTAAGCAATAAAATTAAAAATGCTTATTAAACATAAACCAAACGTTGGAGGTGGTCATTTCTTCATGCGCAGTGAATAACTCGGCACTCTAAAGCACCCGAGAGCGTTTTTTTCGATGCCAACCTAACCAGAGTGACGGGAGCGGCACAATTCAGAAAAAGCGCTCAGCTCGCCGAGAAAATGCGATTTAAGCAATAAAATTAAAAATGCTTATTAAACATAAACCAAACGTTGGAGGTGGTCATTTCTTCATGCGCAGTGAATAACTCGGCACTCTAAAGCACCCGAGAGCGTTTTTTTCGATGCCAACCTAACCAGAGTGACGGGAGCGGCACAATTCAGAAAAAGTGCTCAGCTCGCCGAGAAAATGCGATTTAAGCAATAAAATTAAAAATGCTTATAAAACATAAACCAAACGTTGGAGGTGGTCATTTCTTAATGCGCAGTAATAAACTCGGCACTCTAAAGCACCCGAGAGCGTTTTTTTCGATGCCAACCTAACCAGAGTGACGGGAGCGGCACAATTCAGAAAAAGTGCTCAGCTCGCCGAGAAAATGCGATTTAAGCAATAAAATTAAAAATGCTTATAAAACATAAACCAAACGTTGGAGGTGGTCATTTCTTAATGCGCAGTAATAAACTCGGCACTCTAGAGCACCCGAGAGCGTTTTTTTCGATGCCAACCTAACCAGAGTGACGGGAGCGGCACAATTCAGAAAAAGTGCTCAGCTCGCCGAGAAAATGCGATTTAAGCAATAAAATTAAAAATGCTTATAAAACATAAACCAAACGTTGGAAGTGGTCATTTCTTCATGCGCAGTGATAAACTTGGCACTGTAAAGCACCCGAGAGCGTTTTTTTCGATGCCAACCTAACCAGAGTTACGGGAGCGGCACAATTCAGAAAAAGCGCTCAGCTCGCCGAGAAAATGCGATTTAAGCAATAAAATTAAAAATGCTTATAAAACATAAACCAAACGTTGGAGGTGGTCATTTCTTCATGCGCAGTGATAAACTCGGCACTCTAAAGCACCCGAGAGCGTTTTTTTCGATGCCAACCTAACCAGAGTGACGGGAGCGGCACAATTCAGAAAAAGCGCTCAGCTCGCCGAGAAAATGCGATTTAAGCAATAAAATTAAAAATGCTTATAAAACATAAACCAAACGTTGGAGGTGGTCATTTCTTCATGCGCAGTGATAAACTCGGCATTCTAAAGCACCCGAGAGCGTTTTTTTCGATGCCAACCTAACCAGAGTGACGGGAGCGGCACAATTCAGAAAAAGTGCTCAGCTCGCCGAGAAAATGCGATTTAAGCAATAAAATTAAAAATGCTTATAAAACATAAACCAAACGTTGGAGGTGGTCATTTCTCCATGCGCAGTGAATAACTCGGCACTCTAAAGCACCCGAGAGCGTTTTTTTCGATGCCAACCTAACCAGAGTGACGGGAGCGGCACAATTCAGAAAAAGTGCTCAGCTCGCCGAGAAAATGCGATTTAAGCAATAAAATTAAAAATGCTTATAAAACATAAACCAAACGTTGGAGGTGGTCATTTCTTAATGCGCAGTAATAAACTCGGCACTCTAAAGCACCCGTGAGCGTTTTTTTCGATGCCAACCTAACCAGAGTGACGGGAGCGGCACAATTCAGAAAAAGTGCTCAGCTCGCCGAGAAAATGCGATTTAAGCAATAAAATTAAAAATGCTTATAAAACATAAACCAAACGTTGGAGGTGGTCATTTCTTAATGCGCAGTAATAAACTCGGCACTCTAAAGCACCCGAGAGCGTTTTTTTCGATGCCAACCTAACCAGAGTGACGGGAGCGGCACAATTCAGAAAAAGTGCTCAGCTCGCCGAGAAAATGCGATTTAAGCAATAAAATTAAAAATGCTTATAAAACATAAACCAAACGTTGGAGGTGGTCATTTCTTAATGCGCAGTAATAAACTCGGCACTCTAAAGCACCCGAGAGCGTTTTTTTCGATGCCAACCTAACCAGAGTTACGGGAGCGGCACAATTCAGAAAAAGCGCTCAGCTCGCCGAGAAAATGCGATTTAAGCAATAAAATTAAAAATGCTTATAAAACATAAACCAAACGTTGGAGGTGGTCATTTCTTCATGCGCAGTGAATAACTCGGCACTCTAAAGCACCCGAGAGCGTTTTTTTCGATGCCAACCTAACCAGAGTGACGGGAGCGGCACAATTCAGAAAAAGTGCTCAGCTCGCCGAGAAAATGCGATTTAAGCAATAAAATTAAAAATGCTTATAAAACATAAACCAAACCTTGGAGGTGGTCATTTCTTAATGCGCAGTAATAAACTCGGCACTCTAAAGCACCCGTGAGCGTTTTTTTCGATGCCAACCTAACCAGAGTGACGGGAGCGGCACAATTCAGAAAAAGTGCTCAGCTCGCCGAGAAAATGCGATTTAAGCAATAAAATTAAAAATGCTTATTAAACATAAACCAAACGTTGGAGGTGGTCATTTCTTCATGCGCAGTGAATAACTCGGCACTCTAAAGCACCCGAGAGCGTTTTTTTCGATGCCAATTACCTAACCAGAGTGACGGGAGCGGCACAATTCAGAAAAAGCGCTCAGCTCGCCGAGAAAATGCGATTTAAGCAATAAAATTAAAAATGCTTATAAAACATAAACCAAACGTTGGAGGTGGTCATTTCTTAATGCGCAGTAATAAACTCGGCACTCTAAAGCACCCGAGAGCGTTTTTTTCGATGCCAACCTAACCAGAGTGACGGGAGCGGCACAATTCAGAAAAAGTGCTCAGCTCGCCGAGAAAATGCGATTTAAGCAATAAAATTAAAAATGCTTATTAAACATAAACCAAACGTTGGAGGTGGTCATTTCTTCATGCGCAGTGAATAACTCGGCACTCTAAAGCACCCGAGAGCGTTTTTTTCGATGCCAACCTAACCAGAGTGACGGGAGCGGCACAATTCAGAAAAAGCGCTCAGCTCGCCGAGAAAATGCGATTTAAGCAATAAAATTAAAAATGCTTATAAAACATAAACCAAACGTTGGAGGTGGTCATTTCTTAATGCGCAGTAATAAACTCGGCACTCTAAAGCACCCGAGAGCGTTTTTTTCGATGCCAACCTAACCAGAGTGACGGGAGCGGCACAATTCAGAAAAAGTGCTCAGCTCGCCGAGAAAATGCGATTTAAGCAATAAAATTTAAAATGCTTATAAAACATAAACCAAACGTTGGAGGTGGTCATTTCTTAATGCGCAGTAATAAACTCGGCACTCTAAAGCACCCGAGAGCGTTTTTTTCGATGCCAACCTAACCAGAGTGACGGGAGCGGCACAATTCAGAAAAAGTGCTCAGCTCGCCGAGAAAATGCGATTTAAGCAATAAAATTAAAAATGCTTATTAAACATAAACCAAACGTTGGAGGTGGTCATTTCTTCATGCGCAGTGAATAACTCGGCACTCTAAAGCACCCGATAGCGTTTTTTTCGATGCCAACCTAACCAGAGTGACGGGAGCGGCACAATTCAGAAAAAGTGCTCAGCTCGCCGAGAAAATGCGATTTAAGCAATAAAATTAAAAATGCTTATAAAACATAAACCAAACGTTGGAGGTGGTCATTTCTTAATGCGCAGTAATAAACTCGGCACTCTAAAGCACCCGAGAGCGTTTTTTTCGATGCCAACCTAACCAGAGTGACGGGAGCGGCACAATTCAGAAAAAGTGCTCAGCTCGCCGAGAAAATGCGATTTAAGCAATAAAATTAAAAATGCTTATAAAACATAAACCAAACGTTGGAGGTGGTCATTTCTTAATGCGCAGTAATAAACTCGGCACTCTAAAGCACCCGAGAGCGTTTTTTTCGATGCCAACCTAACCAGAGTGACGGGAGCGGCACAATTCAGAAAAAGCGCTCAGCTCGCCGAGAAAATGCGATTTAAGCAATAAAATTAAAAATGCTTATAAAACATAAACCAAACGTTGGAGGTGGTCATTTCTTCGTGCGCAGTGAATAACTCGGCACTCTAAAGCACCCGAGAGCGTTTTTTTCGATGCCAACCTAACCAGAGTGACGGGAGCGGCACAATTCAGAAAAAGTGCTCAGCTCGCCGAGAAAATGCGATTTAAGCAATAAAATTAAAAATGCTTATAAAACATAAACCAAACGTTGGAGGTGGTCATTTCTTAATGCGCAGTAATAAACTCGGCACTCTAAAGCACCCGAGAGCGTTTTTTTCGATGCCAACCTAACCAGAGTGACGGGAGCGGCACAATTCAGAAAAAGTGCTCAGCTCGCCGAGAAAATGCGATTTAAGCAATAAAATTAAAAATGCTTATTAAACATAAACCAAACGGTGGAGGTGGTCATTTCTTCATGCGCAGTGAATAACTCGGCACTTTAAAGCACCCGAGAGCGTTTTTTTCGATGCCAACCTAACCAGAGTGACGGGAGCGGCACAATTCAGAAAAAGCGCTCAGCTCGCCGAGAAAATGCGATTTAAGCAATAAAATTAAAAATGCTTATTAAACATAAACCAAACGTTGGAGGTGGTCATTTCTTCATGCGCAGTGAATAACTCGGCACTCTAAAGCACCCGAGAGCGTTTTTTTCGATGCCAACCTAACCAGAGTGACGGGAGCGGCACAATTCAGAAAAAGCGCCCAGCTCGCCGAGAAAATGCGATTTAAGCAATAAAATTAAAAATGCTTATAAAACATAAACCAAACGTTGGAGGTGGTCATTTCTTCATGCGCAGTGATAAACTCGGCACTCTAAAGCACCCGAGAGCGTTTTTTTCGATGCCAACCTAACCAGAGTGACGGGAGCGGCACAATTCAGAAAAAGTGCTCAGCTCGCCGAGAAAATGCGATTTAAGCAATAAAATTTAAAATGCTTATAAAACATAAACCAAACGTTGGAGGTGGTCATTTCTTCATGCGCAGTGAATAACTCGGCACTCTAAAGCACCCGAGAGCGTTTTTTTCGATGCCAACCTAACCAGAGTGACGGGAGCGGCAAAATTCAGAAAAAGTGCTCAGCTCGCCGAGAAAATGCGATTTAAGCAATAAAATTAAAAATGCTTATAAAACATAAACCAAACGTTGGAGGTGGTCATTTCTTAATGCGCAGTAATAAACTCGGCACTCTAGAGCACCCGAGAGCGTTTTTTTCGATGCCAACCTAACCAGAGTGACGGGAGCGGCACAATTCAGAAAAAAAGCTCAGCTCGCCGAGAAAATGCGATTTAAGCAATAAAATTAAAAATGCTTATAAAACATAAACCAAACGTTGGAAGTGGTCATTTCTTCATGCGCAGTGATAAACTCGGCACTCTAAAGCACCCGAGAGCGTTTTTTTCGATGCCAACCTAACCAGAGTTACGGGAGCGGCACAATTCAGAAAAAGCGCTCAGCTCGCCGAGAAAATGCGATTTAAGCAATAAAATTAAAAATGCTTATAAAACATAAACCAAACGTTGGAAGTGGTCATTTCTTCATGCGCAGTGATAAACTCGGCACTCTAAAGCACCCGAGAGCGTTTTTTTCGATGCCAACCTAACCAGAGTTACGGGAGCGGCACAATTCAGAAAAAGCGCTCAGCTCGCCGAGAAAATGCGATTTAAGCAATAAAATTAAAAATGCTTATTAAACATAAACCAAACGTTGGAGGTGGTCATTTCTTCATGCGCAGTGAATAACTCGGCACTCTAAAGCACCCGAGAGCGTTTTTTTCGATGCCAACCTAACCAGAGTGACGGGAGCCGCACAATTCAGAAAAAGCGCTCAGCTCGCCGAGAAAATGCGATTTAAGCAATAAAATTAAAAATGCTTATAAAACATAAACCAAACGTTGGAGGTGGTCATTTCTTAATGCGCAGTAATAAACTCGGCACTCTAAAGCACCCGAGAGCGTTTTTTTCGATGCCAACCTAACCAGAGTGACGGGAGCGGCACAATTCAGAAAAAGTGCTCAGCTCGCCGAGAAAATGCGATTTAAGCAATAAAATTAAAAATGCTTATAAAACATAAACCAAACGTTGGAGGTGGTCATTTCTTAATGCGCAGTAATAAACTCGGCACTCTAGAGCACCCGAGAGCGTTTTTTTCGATGCCAACCTAACCAGAGTGACGGGAGCGGCACAATTCAGAAAAAGTGCTCAGCTCGCCGAGAAAATGCGATTTAAGCAATAAAATTAAAAATGCTTATAAAACATAAACCAAACGTTGGAGCTGGTCATTTCTTAATGCGCGGTAATAAACTCGGCACTCTAAAGCACCCGAGAGCGTTTTTTTCGATGCCAACCTAACCAGAGTGACGGGAGCGGCACAATTCAGAAAAAGTGCTCAGCTCGCCGAGAAAATGCGATTTAAGCAATAAAATTAAAAATGCTTATAAAACATCAACCAAACGTTGGAGGTGGTCATTTCTTAATGCGCAGTAATAAACTCGGCACTCTAAAGCACCCGAGAGCGTTTTTTTCGATGCCAACCTAACCAGAGTGACGGGAGCGGCACAATTCAGAAAAAGCGCTCAGCTCGCCGAGAAAATGCGATTTAAGCAATAAAATTAAAAATGCTTATAAAACATAAACCAAACGTTGGAGGTGGTCATTTCCTAATGCGCAGTAATAAACTCGGCACTCTAAAGCACCCGAGAGCGTTTTTTTCGATGCCAACCTAACCAGAGTTACGGGAGCGGCACAATTCAGAAAAAGTGCTCAGCTCGCCGAGAAAATGCGATTTAAGCAATAAAATTAAAAATGCTTATAAAACATAAACCAAACGTTGGAGGTGGTCATTTCTTAATGCGCAGTAATAAACTCGGCACTCTAAAGCACCCGTGAGCGTTTTTTTCGATGCCAACCTAACCAGAGTGACGGGAGCGGCACAATTCAGAAAAAGTGCTCAGCTCGCCGAGAAAATGCGATTTAAGCAATAAAATTAAAAATGCTTATAAAACATAAACCAAACGTTGGAGGTGGTCATTTCTTCATGCGCAGTGATAAAGTCGGCACTCTAAAGCACCCGAGAGCGTTTTTTTCGATGCCAACCTAACCAGAGTGACGGGAGCGGCACAATTCAGAAAAAGTGCTCAGCTCGCCGAGAAAATGCGATTTAAGCAATAAAATTAAAAATGCTTATTAAACATAAACCAAACGTTGGAGGTGGTCATTTCTTCATGCGCAGTGATAAACTCGGCACTCTAAAGCACCCGAGAGCGTTTTTTTCGATGCCAACCTAACCAGAGTGACGGGAGCGGCACAATTCAGAAAAAGTGCTCAGCTCGCCGAGAAAATGCGATTTAAGCAATAAAATTAAAAATGCTTATAAAACATAAACCAAACGTTGGAGGTGGTCATTTCTTAATGCGCAGTAATAAACTCGGCACTCTAAAGCACCCGAGAGCGTTTTTTTCGATGCCAACCTAACCAGAGTGACGGGAGCGGCACAATTCAGAAAAAGTGCTCAGCTCGCCGAGAAAATGCGATTTAAGCAATAAAATTAAAAATGCTTATAAAACATAAACCAAACGTTGGAGGTGGTCATTTCTTAATGCGCAGTAATAAACTCGGCACTCTAAAGCACCCGAGAGCGTTTTTTTCGATGCCAACCTAACCAGAGTGACGGGAGCGGCACAATTCAGAAAAAGTGCTCAGCTCGCCGAGAAAATGCGATTTAAGCAATAAAATTAAAAATGCTTATAAAACATAAACCAAACGTTGGAGGTGGTCATTTCTTAATGCGCGGTAATAAACTCGGCACTCTAAAGCACCCGAGAGCGTTTTTTTCGATGCCAACCTAACCAGAGTGACGGGAGCGGCACAATTCAGAAAAAGTGCTCAGCTCGCCGAGAAAATGCGATTTAAGCAATAAAATTAAAAATGCTTATAAAACATAAACCAAACGTTGGAGGTGGTCATTTCTTAATGCGCAGTAATAAACTCGGCACTCTAAAGCACCCGAGAGCGTTTTTTTCGATGCCAACCTAACCAGAGTGACGGGAGCGGCACAATTCAGAAAAAGCGCTCAGCTCGCCGAGAAAATGCGATTTAAGCAATAAAATTAAAAATGCTTATAAAACATAAACCAAACGTTGGAGGTGGTCATTTCCTAATGCGCAGTAATAAACTCGGCACTCTAAAGCACCCGAGAGCGTTTTTTTCGATGCCAACCTAACCAGAGTTACGGGAGCGGCACAATTCAGAAAAAGTGCTCAGCTCGCCGAGAAAATGCGATTTAAGCAATAAAATTAAAAATGCTTATAAAACATAAACCAAACGTTGGAGGTGGTCATTTCTTAATGCGCAGTAATAAACTCGGCACTCTAAAGCACCCGTGAGCGTTTTTTTCGATGCCAACCTAACCAGAGTGACGGGAGCGGCACAATTCAGAAAAAGTGCTCAGCTCGCCGAGAAAATGCGATTTAAGCAATAAAATTAAAAATGCTTATAAAACATAAACCAAACGTTGGAGGTGGTCATTTCTTCATGCGCAGTGATAAAGTCGGCACTCTAAAGCACCCGAGAGCGTTTTTTTCGATGCCAACCTAACCAGAGTGACGGGAGCGGCACAATTCAGAAAAAGTGCTCAGCTCGCCGAGAAAATGCGATTTAAGCAATAAAATTAAAAATGCTTATTAAACATAAACCAAACGTTGGAGGTGGTCATTTCTTCATGCGCAGTGATAAACTCGGCACTCTAAAGCACCCGAGAGCGTTTTTTTCGATGCCAACCTAACCAGAGTGACGGGAGCGGCACAATTCAGAAAAAGTGCTCAGCTCGCCGAGAAAATGCGATTTAAGCAATAAAATTAAAAATGCTTATAAAACATAAACCAAACGTTGGAGGTGGTCATTTCTTAATGCGCAGTAATAAACTCGGCACTCTAAAGCACCCGAGAGCGTTTTTTTCGATGCCAACCTAACCAGAGTGACGGGAGCGGCACAATTCAGAAAAAGTGCTCAGCTCGCCGAGAAAATGCGATTTAAGCAATAAAATTAAAAATGCTTATAAAACATAAACCAAACGTTGGAGGTGGTCATTTCTTAATGCGCAGTAATAAACTCGGCACTCTAAAGCACCCGAGAGCGTTTTTTTCGATGCCAACCTAACCAGAGTGACGGGAGCGGCACAATTCAGAAAAAGTGCTCAGCTCGCCGAGAAAATGCGATTTAAGCAATAAAATTAAAAATGCTTATAAAACATAAACCAAACGTTGGAGGTGGTCATTTCTTAATGCGCAGTAATAAACTCGGCACTCTAAAGCACCCGAGAGCGTTTTTTTCGATGCCAACCTAACCAGAGTGACGGGAGCGGCACAATTCAGAAAAAGTGCTCAGCTCGCCGAGGAAATGCGATTTAAGCAATAAAATTAAAAATGCTTATAAAACATAAACCAAACGTTGGAGGTGGTCATTTCTTAATGCGCAGTAATAAACTCGGCACTCTAAAGCACCCGAGAGCGTTTTTTTCGATGCCAACCTAACCAGAGTGACGGGAGCGGCACAATTCAGAAAAAGTGCTCAGCTCGCCGAGAAAATGCGATTTAAGCAATAAAATTAAAAATGCTTATTAAACATAAACCAAACGTTGGAGGTGGTCATTTCTTCATGCGCAGTGAATAACTCGGCACTCTAAAGCACCCGAGAGCGTTTTTTTCGATGCCAACCTAACCAGAGTGACGGGAGCGGCACAATTCAGAAAAAGCGCTCAGCTCGCCGAGAAAATGCGATTTAAGCAATAAAATTAAAAATGCTTATTAAACATAAACCAAACATTGGAGGTGGTCATTTCTTCATGCGCAATGAATAACTCGGCACTCTAAAGCACCCGAGAGCGTTTTTTTCGATGCCAACCTAACCAGAGTGACGGGAGCGGCACAATTCAGAAAAAGCGCTCAGCTCGCCGAGAAAATGCGATTTAAGCAATAAAATTAAAAATGCTTATAAAAGATAAACCAAACGTTGGAGGTGGTCATTTCTTCATGCGCAGTGATAAACTCGGCACTCTAAAGCACCCGAGAGCGTTTTTTTCGATACCAACCTAACCAGAGTGACGGGAGCGGCACAATTCAGAAAAAGTGCTCAGCTCGCCGAGAAAATGCGATTTAAGCAATAAAATTAAAAATGCTTATAAAACATAAACCAAACGTTGGAGGTGGTCATTTCTTAATGCGCAGTAATAAACTCGGCACTCTAAAGCACCCGAGAGCGTTTTTTTCGATGCCAACCTAACCAGAGTGACGGGAGCGGCACAATTCAGAAAAAGTGCTCAGCTCGCCGAGAAAATGCGATTTAAGCAATAAAATTAAAAATGCTTATAAAACATAAACCAAACGTTGGAGGTGGTCATTTCTTCATGCGCAGTGAATAACTCGGCACTCTAAAGCACCCGAGAGCGTTTTTTTCGATGCCAACCTAACCAGAGTGACGGGAGCGGCACAATTCAGAAAAAGTGCTCAGCTCGCCGAGAAAATGCGATTTAAGCAATAAAATTAAAAATGCTTATAAAACATAAACCAAACGTTGGAGGTGGTCATTTCTTAATGCGCAGTAATAAACTCGGCACTCTAGAGCACCCGAGAGCGTTTTTTTCGATGCCAACCTAACCAGAGTGACGGGAGCGGCACAATTCAGAAAAAGTGCTCAGCTCGCCGAGAAAATGCGATTTAAGCAATAAAATTAAAAATGCTTATAAAACATAAACCAAACGTTGGAAGTGGTCATTTCTTCATGCGCAGTGATAAACTCGGCACTCTAAAGCACCCGAGAGCGTTTTTTTCGATGCCAACCTAACCAGAGTTACGGGAGCGGCACAATTCAGAAAAAGCGCTCAGCTCGCCGAGAAAATGCGATTTAAGCAATAAAATTAAAAATGCTTATAAAACATAAACCAAACGTTGGAGGTGGTCATTTCTTCATGCGCAGTGATAAACTCGGCACTCTAAAGCACCCGAGAGCGTTTTTTTCGATGCCAACCTAACCAGAGTGACGGGAGCGGCACAATTCAGAAAAAGCGCTCAGCTCGCCGAGAAAATGCGATTTAAGCAATAAAATTAAAAATGCTTATAAAACATAAACCAAACGTTGGAGGTGGTCATTTCTTCATGCGCAGTGATAAACTCGGCATTCTAAAGCACCCGAGAGCGTTTTTTTCGATGCCAACCTAACCAGAGTGACGGGAGCGGCACAATTCAGAAAAAGTGCTCAGCTCGCCGAGAAAATGCGATTTAAGCAATAAAATTAAAAATGCTTATAAAACATAAACCAAACGTTGGAGGTGGTCATTTCTCCATGCGCAGTGAATAACTCGGCACTCTAAAGCACCCGAGAGCGTTTTTTTCGATGCCAACCTAACCAGAGTGACGGGAGCGGCACAATTCAGAAAAAGCGCTCAGCTCGCCGAGAAAATGCGATTTAAGCAATAAAATTAAAAATGCTTATAAAACATAAACCAAACGTTGGAGGTGGTCATTTCTTCATGCGCAGTGAATAACTCGGCACTCTAAAGCACCCGAGAGCGTTTTTTTCGATGCCAACCTAACCAGAGTGACGGGAGCGGCACAATTCAGAAAAAGTGCTCAGCTCGCCGAGAAAATGCGATTTAAGCAATAAAATTAAAAATGCTTATAAAACATAAACCAAACGTTGGAGGTGGTCATTTCTTAATGCGCAGTAATAAACTCGGCACTCTAAAGCACCCGTGAGCGTTTTTTTCGATGCCAACCTAACCAGAGTGACGGGAGCGGCACAATTCAGAAAAAGTGCTCAGCTCGCCGAGAAAATGCGATTTAAGCAATAAAATTAAAAATGCTTATTAAACATAAACCAAACGTTGGAGGTGGTCATTTCTTCATGCGCAGTGAATAACTCGGCACTCTAAAGCACCCGAGAGCGTTTTTTTCGATGCCAACCTAACCAGAGTGACGGGAGCGGCACAATTCAGAAAAAGCGCTCAGCTCGCCGAGAAAATGCGATTTAAGCAATAAAATTAAAAATGCTTATAAAACATAAACCAAACGTTGGAGGTGGTCATTTCTTAATGCGCAGTAATAAACTCGGCACTCTAAAGCACCCGAGAGCGTTTTTTTCGATGCCAACCTAACCAGAGTGACGGGAGCGGCACAATTCAGAAAAAGTGCTCAGCTCGCCGAGAAAATGCGATTTAAGCAATAAAATTAAAAATGCTTATTAAACATAAACCAAACGTTGGAGGTGGTCATTTCTTCATGCGCAGTGAATAACTCGGCACTCTAAAGCACCCGAGAGCGTTTTTTTCGATGCCAACCTAACCAGAGTGACGGGAGCGGCACAATTCAGAAAAAGCGCTCAGCTCGCCGAGAAAATGCGATTTAAGCAATAAAATTAAAAATGCTTATAAAACATAAACCAAACGTTGGAGGTGGTCATTTCTTAATGCGCAGTAATAAACTCGGCACTCTAAAGCACCCGAGAGCGTTTTTTTCGATGCCAACCTAACCAGAGTGACGGGAGCGGCACACTTCAGAAAAAGTGCTCAGCTCGCCGAGAAAATGCGATTTAAGCAATAAAATTAAAAATGCTTATAAAACATAAACCAAACGTTGGAGGTGGTCATTTCTTCATGCGCAGTGAATAACTCGGCACTCTAAAGCACCCGAGAGCGTTTTTTTCGATGCCAACCTAACCAGAGTGACGGGAGCGGCACAATTCAGAAAAAGTGCTCAGCTCGCCGAGAAAATGCGATTTAAGCAATAAAATTAAAAATGCTTATAAAACATAAACCAAACGTTGGAGGTGGTCATTTCTTAATGCGCAGTAATAAACTCGGCACTCTAGAGCACCCGAGAGCGTTTTTTTCGATGCCAACCTAACCAGAGTGACGGGAGCGGCACAATTCAGAAAAAGTGCTCAGCTCGCCGAGAAAATGCGATTTAAGCAATAAAATTAAAAATGCTTATAAAACATAAACCAAACGTTGGAAGTGGTCATTTCTTCATGCGCAGTGATAAACTCGGCACTCTAAAGCACCCGAGAGCGTTTTTTTTCGATGCCAACCTAACCAGAGTTACGGGAGCGGCACAATTCAGAAAAAGCGCTCAGCTCGCCGAGAAAATGCGATTTAAGCAATAAAATTAAAAATGCTTATAAAACATAAACCAAACGTTGGAGGTGGTCATTTCTTCATGCGCAGTGATAAACTCGGCACTCTAAAGCACCCGAGAGCGTTTTTTTTCGATGCCAACCTAACCAGAGTGACGGGAGCGGCACAATTCAGAAAAAGCGCTCAGCTCGCCGAGAAAATGCGATTTAAGCAATAAAATTAAAAATGCTTATAAAACATAAACCAAACGTTGGAGGTGGTCATTTCTTAATGCGCAGTAATAAACTCGGCACTCTAAAGCACCCGAGAGCGTTTTTTTCGATGCCAACCTAACCAGAGTGACGGGAGCGGCACAATTCAGAAAAAGTGCTCAGCTCGCCGAGAAAATGCGATTTAAGCAATAAAATTAAAAATGCTTATAAAACATAAACCAAACGTTGGAGGTGGTCATTTCTTCATGCGCAGTGAATAACTCGGCACTCTAAAGCACCCGAGAGCGTTTTTTTCGATGCCAACCTAACCAGAGTGACGGGAGCGGCACAATTCAGAAAAAGTGCTCAGCTCGCCGAGAAAATGCGATTTAAGCAATAAAATTAAAAATGCTTATAAAACATAAACCAAACGTTGGAGGTGGTCATTTCTTAATGCGCAGTAATAAACTCGGCACTCTAAAGCACCCGAGAGCGTTTTTTTCGATGCCAACCTAACCAGAGTGACGGGAGCGGCACAATTCAGAAAAAGTGCTCAGCTCGCCGAGAAAATGCGATTTAAGCAATAAAATTAAAAATGCTTATAAAACATAAACCAAACGTTGGAGGTGGTCATTTCTTAATGCGCAGTAATAAACTCGGCACTCTAGAGCACCCGAGAGCGTTTTTTTCGATGCCAACCTAACCAGAGTGACGGGAGCGGCACAATTCAGAAAAAGTGCTCAGCTCGCCGAGAAAATGCGATTTAAGCAATAAAATTAAAAATGCTTATAAAACATAAACCAAACGTTGGAAGTGGTCATTTCTTCATGCGCAGTGATAAACTCGGCACTCTAAAGCACCCGAGAGCGTTTTTTTCGATGCCAACCTAACCAGAGTTACGGGAGCGGCACAATTCAGAAAAAGCGCTCAGCTCGCCGAGAAAATGCGATTCAAGCAATAAAATTAAAAATGCTTATAAAACATAAACCAAACGTTGGAGGTGGTCATTTCTTCATGCGCAGTGATAAACTCGGCACTCTAAAGCACCCGAGAGCGTTTTTTTCGATGCCAACCTAACCAGAGTGACGGGAGCGGCACAATTCAGAAAAAGCGCTCAGCTCGCCGAGAAAATGCGATTTAAGCAATAAAATTAAAAATGCTTATAAAACATAAACCAAACGTTGGAGGTGGTCATTTCTTCATGCGCAGTGATAAACTCGGCATTCTAAAGCACCCGAGAGCGTTTTTTTCGATGCCAACCTAACCAGAGTGACGGGAGCGGCACAATTCAGAAAAAGTGCTCAGCTCGCCGAGAAAATGCGATTTAAGCAATAAAATTAAAAATGCTTATAAAACATAAACCAAACGTTGGAGGTGGTCATTTCTCCATGCGCAGTGAATAACTCGGCACTCTAAAGCACCCGAGAGCGTTTTTTTCGATGCCAACCTAACCAGAGTGACGGGAGCGGCACAATTCAGAAAAAGTGCTCAGCTCGCCGAGAAAATGCGATTTAAGCAATAAAATTAAAAATGCTTATAAAACATAAACCAAACGTTGGAGGTGGTCATTTCTTAATGCGCAGTAATAAACTCGGCACTCTAAAGCACCCGAGAGCGTTTTTTTCGATGCCAACCTAACCAGAGTGACGGGAGCGGCACAATTCAGAAAAAGCGCTCAGCTCGCCGAGAAAATGCGATTTAAGCAATAAAATTAAAAATGCTTATTAAACATAAACCAAACGTTGGAGGTGGTCATTTCTTCATGCGCAGTAATAAACTCGGCACTCTAAAGCACCCGAGAGCGTTTTTTTCGATGCCAACCTAACCAGAGTGACGGGAGCGGCACAATTCAGAAAAAGCGCTCAGCTCGCCGAGAAAATGCGATTTAAGCAATAAAATTAAAAATGCTTATAAAACATAAACCAAACGTTGGAGGTGGTCATTTCTTCATGCGCAGTGATAAACTCGGCACTCTAAAGCACCCGAGAGCGTTTTTTTCGATGCCAACCTAACCAGAGTGACGGGAGCGGCACAATTCAGAAAAAGTGCTCAGCTCGCCGAGAAAATGCGATTTAAGCAATAAAATTTAAAATGCTTATAAAACATAAACCAAACGTTGGAGATGGTCATTTCTTCATGCGCAGTGAATAACTCGGCACTCTAAAGCACCCGAGAGCGTTTTTTTCGATGCCAACCTAACCAGAGTGACGGGAGCGGCAAAATTCAGAAAAAGTGCTCAGCTCGCCGAGAAAATGCGATTTAAGCAATAAAATTAAAAATGCTTATAAAACATAAACCAAACGTTGGAGGTGGTCATTTCTTAATGCGCAGTAATAAACTCGGCACTCTAGAGCACCCGAGAGCGTTTTTTTCGATGCCAACCTAACCAGAGTGACGGGAGCGGCACAATTCAGAAAAAGTGCTCAGCTCGCCGAGAAAATGCGATTTAAGCAATAAAATTAAAAATGCTTATAAAACATAAACCAAACGTTGGAAGTGGTCATTTCTTCATGCGCAGTGATAAACTCGGCACTCTAAAGCACCCGAGAGCGTTTTTTTCGATGCCAACCTAACCAGAGTTACGGGAGCGGCACAATTCAGAAAAAGCGCTCAGCTCGCCGAGAAAATGCGATTTAAGCAATAAAATTAAAAATGCTTATAAAACATAAACCAAACGTTGGAAGTGGTCATTTCTTCATGCGCAGTGATAAACTCGGCACTCTAAAGCACCCGAGAGCGTTTTTTTCGATGCCAACCTAACCAGAGTTACGGGAGCGGCACAATTCAGAAAAAGCGCTCAGCTCGCCGAGAAAATGCGATTTAAGCAATAAAATTAAAAATGCTTATTAAACATAAACCAAACGTTGGAGGTGGTCATTTCTTCATGCGCAGTGAATAACTCGGCACTCTAAAGCACCCGAGAGCGTTTTTTTCGATGCCAACCTAACCAGAGTGACGGGAGCCGCACAATTCAGAAAAAGCGCTCAGCTCGCCGAGAAAATGCGATTTAAGCAATAAAATTAAAAATGCTTATAAAACATAAACCAAACGTTGGAGGTGGTCATTTCTTCATGCGCAGTGATAAACTCGGCACTCTAAAGCACCCGAGAGCGTTTTTTTCGATGCCAACCTAACCAGAGTGACGGGAGCGGCACAATTCAGAAAAAGTGCTCAGCTCGCCGAGAAAATGCGATTTAAGCAATAAAATTAAAAATGCTTATTAAACATAAACCAAACGTTGGAGGTGGTCATTTCTTCATGCGCAGTGAATAACTCGGCACTCTAAAGCACCCGAGAGCGTTTTTTTCGATGCCAACCTAACCAGAGTGACGGGAGCGGCACAATTCAGAAAAAGCGCTCAGCTCGCCGAGAAAATGCGATTTAAGCAATAAAATTAAAAATGCTTATAAAACATAAACCAAACGTTGGAGGTGGTAATTTCTTAATGCGCAGTAATAAACTCGGCACTCTAAAGCACCCGAGAGCGTTTTTTTCGATGCCAACCTAACCAGAGTGACGGGAGCGGCACAATTCAGAAAAAGTGCTCAGCTCGCCGAGAAAATGCGATTTAAGCAATAAAATTAAAAATGCTTATTAAACATAAACCAAACGTTGGAGGTGGTCATTTCTTCATTCGCAGTGAATAACTCGGCACTCTAAAGCACCCGAGAGCGTTTTTTTCGATGCCAACCTAACCAGAGTGACGGGAGCGGCACAATTCAGAAAAAGCGCTCAGCTCGCCGAGAAAATGCGATTTAAGCAATAAAATTAAAAATGCTTATAAAACATAAACCAAACGTTGGAGGTGGTCATTTCTTAATGCGCAGTAATAAACTCGGCACTCTAAAGCACCCGAGAGCGTTTTTTTCGATGCCAACCTAACCAGAGTGACGGGAGCGGCACAATTCAGAAAAAGTGCTCAGCTCGCCGAGAAAATGCGATTTAAGCAATAAAATTAAAAATGCTTATAAAACATAAACCAAACGTTGGAGGTGGTCATTTCTTAATGCGCAGTAATAAACTCGGCACTCTAAAGCACCCGAGAGCGTTTTTTTCGATGCCAACCTAACCAGAGTGACGGGAGCGGCACAATTCAGAAAAAGTGCTCAGCTCGCCGAGAAAATGCGATTTAAGCAATAAAATTAAAAATGCTTATTAAACATAAACCAAACGTTGGAGGTGGTCATTTCTTCATGCGCAGTGAATAACTCGGCACTCTAAAGCACCCGATAGCGTTTTTTTCGATGCCAACCTAACCAGAGTGACGGGAGCGGCACAATTCAGAAAAAGTGCTCAGCTCGCCGAGAAAATGCGATTTAAGCAATAAAATTAAAAATGCTTATAAAACATAAACCAAACGTTGGAGGTGGTCATTTCTTAATGCGCAGTAATAAACTCGGCACTCTAAAGCACCCGAGAGCGTTTTTTTCGATGCCAACCTAACCAGAGTGACGGGAGCGGCACAATTCAGAAAAAGTGCTCAGCTCGCCGAGAAAATGCGATTTAAGCAATACAATTAAAAATGCTTATTAAACATAAACCAAACGTTGGAGGTGGTCATTTCTTCATGCGCAGTGAATAACTCGGCACTCTAAAGCACCCGAGAGCGTTTTTTTCGATGCCAACCTAACCAGAGTGACGGGAGCGGCACAATTCAGAAAAAGCGCTCAGCTCGCCGAGAAAATGCGATTTAAGCAATAAAATTAAAAATGCTTATTAAACATAAACCAAACATTGGAGGTGGTCATTTCTTCATGCGCAGTGAATAACTCGGCACTCTAAAGCACCCGAGAGCGTTTTTTTCGATGCCAACCTAACCAGAGTGACGGGAGCGGCACAATTCAGAAAAAGCGCTCAGCTCGCCGAGAAAATGCGATTTAAGCAATAAAATTAAAAATGCTTATAAAACATAAACCAAACGTTGGAGGTGGTCATTTCTTCATGCGCAGTGATAAACTCGGCACTCTAAAGCACCCGAGAGCGTTTTTTTCGATGCCAACCTAACCAGAGTGACGGGAGCGGCACAATTCAGAAAAAGTGCTCAGCTCGCCGAGAAAATGCGATTTAAGCAATAAAATTAAAAATGCTTATAAAACATAAACCAAACGTTGGAGGTGGTCATTTCTTCATGCGCAGTGAATAACTCGGCACTCTAAAGCACCCGAGAGCGTTTTTTTCGATGCCAACCTAACCAGAGTGACGGGAGCGGCACAATTCAGAAAAAGTGCTCAGCTCGCCGAGAAAATGCGATTTAAGCAATAAAATTAAAAATGCTTATAAAAGATAAACCAAACGTTGGAGGTGGTCATTTCTTAATGCGCAGTAATAAACTCGGCACTCTAAAGCACCCGAGAGCGTTTTTTTCGATGCCAACCTAACCAGAGTGACGGGAGCGGCACAATTCAGAAAAAGTGCTCAGCTCGCCGAGAAAATGCGATTTAAGCAATAAAATTAAAAATGCTTATAAAACATAAACCAAACGTTGGAGGTGGTCATTTCTTAATGCGCAGTAATAAACTCGGCACTCTAGAGCACCCGAGAGCGTTTTTTTCGATGCCAACCTAACCAGAGTGACGGGAGCGGCACAATTCAGAAAAAGTGCTCAGCTCGCCGAGAAAATGCGATTTAAGCAATAAAATTAAAAATGCTTATAAAACATAAACCAAACGTTGGAAGTGGTCATTTCTTCATGCGCAGTGATAAACTCGGCACTCTAAAGCACCCGAGAGCGTTTTTTTCGATGCCAACCTAACCAGAGTTACGGGAGCGGCACAATTCAGAAAAAGCGCTCAGCTCGCCGAGAAAATGCGATTTAAGCAATAAAATTAAAAATGCTTATAAAACATAAACCAAACGTTGGAGGTGGTCATTTCTTCTTGCGCAGTGATAAACTCGGCACTCTAAAGCACCCGAGAGCGTTTTTTTCGATGCCAACCTAACCAGAGTGACGGGAGCGGCACAATTCAGAAAAAGCGCTCAGCTCGCCGAGAAAATGCGATTTAAGCAATAAAATTAAAAATGCTTATAAAACATAAACCAAACGTTGGAAGTGGTCATTTCTTCATGCGCAGTGATAAACTCGGCACTCTAAAGCACCCGAGAGCGTTTTTTTCGATGCCAACCTAACCAGAGTGACGGGAGCGGCACAATTCAGAAAAAGCGCTCAGCTCGCCGAGAAAATGCGATTTAAGCAATAAAATTAAAAATGCTTATAAAACATAAACCAAACGCTGGAGGTGGTCATTTCTTCATGCGCAGTGAATAACTCGGCACTCTAAAGCACCCGAGAGCGTTTTTTTCGATGCCAACCTAACCAGAGTGACGGGAGCGGCACAATTCAGAAAAAGTGCTCAGCTCGCCGAGAAAATGCGATTTAAGCAATAAAATTAAAAATGCTTATAAAACATAAACCAAACGTTGGAAGTGGTCATTTCTTCATGCGCAGTGATAAACTCGGCACTCTAAAGCACCCGAGAGCGTTTTTTTCGATGCCAACCTAACCAGAGTTACGGGAGCGGCACAATTCAGAAAAAGCGCTCAGCTCGCCGAGAAAATGCGATTCAAGCAATAAAATTAAAAATGCTTATAAAACATAAACCAAACGTTGGAGGTGGTCATTTCTTCATGCGCAGTGATAAACTCGGCACTCTAACGCACCCGAGAGCGTTTTTTTCGATGCCAACCTAACCAGAGTGACGGGAGCGGCACAATTCAGAAAAAGCGCTCAGCTCGCCGAGAAAATGCGATTTAAGCAATAAAATTAAAAATGCTTATAAAACATAAACCAAACGTTGGAGGTGGTCATTTCTTCATGCGCAGTGATAAACTCGGCATTCTAAAGCACCCGAGAGCGTTTTTTTCGATGCCAACCTAACCAGAGTGACGGGAGCGGCACAATTCAGAAAAAGTGCTCAGCTCGCCGAGAAAATGCGATTTAAGCAATAAAATTAAAAATGCTTATAAAACATAAACCAAACGTTGGAGGTGGTCATTTCTCCATGCGCAGTGAATAACTCGGCACTCTAAAGCACCCGAGAGCGTTTTTTTCGATGCCAACCTAACCAGAGTGACGGGAGCGGCACAATTCAGAAAAAGTGCTCAGCTCGCCGAGAAAATGCGATTTAAGCAATAAAATTAAAAATGCTTATAAAACATAAACCAAACGTTGGAGGTGGTCATTTCTTAATGCGCAGTAATAAACTCGGCACTCTAAAGCACCCGAGAGCGTTTTTTTCGATGCCAACCTAACCAGAGTGACGGGAGCGGCACAATTCAGAAAAAGCGCTCAGCTCGCCGAGAAAATGCGATTTAAGCAATAAAATTAAAAATGCTTATTAAACATAAACCAAACGTTGGAGGTGGTCATTTCTTCATGCGCAGTAATAAACTCGGCACTCTAAAGCACCCGAGAGCGTTTTTTTCGATGCCAACCTAACCAGAGTGACGGGAGCGGCACAATTCAGAAAAAGCGCTCAGCTCGCCGAGAAAATGCGATTTAAGCAATAAAATTAAAAATGCTTATAAAACATAAACCAAACGTTGGAGGTGGTCATTTCTTCATGCGCAGTGATAAACTCGGCACTCTAAAGCACCCGAGAGCGTTTTTTTCGATGCCAACCTAACCAGAGTGACGGGAGCGGCACAATTCAGAAAAAGTGCTCAGCTCGCCGAGAAAATGCGATTTAAGCAATAAAATTTAAAATGCTTATAAAACATAAACCAAACGTTGGAGGTGGTCATTTCTTCATGCGCAGTGAATAACTCGGCACTCTAAAGCACCCGAGAGCGTTTTTTTCGATGCCAACCTAACCAGAGTGACGGGAGCGGCAAAATTCAGAAAAAGTGCTCAGCTCGCCGAGAAAATGCGATTTAAGCAATAAAATTAAAAATGCTTATAAAACATAAACCAAACGTTGGAGGTGGTCATTTCTTAATGCGCAGTAATAAACTCGGCACTCTAGAGCACCCGAGAGCGTTTTTTTCGATGCCAACCTAACCAGAGTGACGGGAGCGGCACAATTCAGAAAAAGTGCTCAGCTCGCCGAGAAAATGCGATTTAAGCAATAAAATTAAAAATGCTTATAAAACATAAACCAAACGTTGGAAGTGGTCATTTCTTCATGCGCAGTGATAAACTCGGCACTCTAAAGCACCCGAGAGCGTTTTTTTCGATGCCAACCTAACCAGAGTTACGGGAGCGGCACAATTCAGAAAAAGCGCTCAGCTCGCCGAGAAAATGCGATTTAAGCAATAAAATTAAAAATGCTTATAAAACATAAACCAAACGTTGGAAGTGGTCATTTCTTCATGCGCAGTGATAAACTCGGCACTCTAAAGCACCCGAGAGCGTTTTTTTCGATGCCAACCTAACCAGAGTTACGGGAGCGGCACAATTCAGAAAAAGCGCTCAGCTCGCCGAGAAAATGCGATTCAAGCAATAAAATTAAAAATGCTTATAAAACATAAACCAAACGTTGGAGGTGGTCATTTCTTCATGCGCAGTGATAAACTCGGCACTCTAACGCACCCGAGAGCGTTTTTTTCGATGCCAACCTAACCAGAGTGACGGGAGCGGCACAATTCAGAAAAAGCGCTCAGCTCGCCGAGAAAATGCGATTTAAGCAATAAAATTAAAAATGCTTATAAAACATAAACCAAACGTTGGAGGTGGTCATTTCTTCATGCGCAGTGATAAACTCGGCATTCTAAAGCACCCGAGAGCGTTTTTTTCGATGCCAACCTAACCAGAGTGACGGGAGCGGCACAATTCAGAAAAAGTGCTCAGCTCGCCGAGAAAATGCGATTTAAGCAATAAAATTAAAAATGCTTATAAAACATAAACCAAACGTTGGAGGTGGTCATTTCTCCATGCGCAGTGAATAACTCGGCACTCTAAAGCACCCGAGAGCGTTTTTTTCGATGCCAACCTAACCAGAGTGACGGGAGCGGCACAATTCAGAAAAAGTGCTCAGCTCGCCGAGAAAATGCGATTTAAGCAATAAAATTAAAAATGCTTATAAAACATAAACCAAACGTTGGAGGTGGTCATTTCTTAATGCGCAGTAATAAACTCGGCACTCTAAAGCACCCGAGAGCGTTTTTTTCGATGCCAACCTAACCAGAGTGACGGGAGCGGCACAATTCAGAAAAAGCGCTCAGCTCGCCGAGAAAATGCGATTTAAGCAATAAAATTAAAAATGCTTATTAAACATAAACCAAACGTTGGAGGTGGTCATTTCTTCATGCGCAGTAATAAACTCGGCACTCTAAAGCACCCGAGAGCGTTTTTTTCGATGCCAACCTAACCAGAGTGACGGGAGCGGCACAATTCAGAAAAAGCGCTCAGCTCGCCGAGAAAATGCGATTTAAGCAATAAAATTAAAAATGCTTATAAAACATAAACCAAACGTTGGAGGTGGTCATTTCTTCATGCGCAGTGATAAACTCGGCACTCTAAAGCACCCGAGAGCGTTTTTTTCGATGCCAACCTAACCAGAGTGACGGGAGCGGCACAATTCAGAAAAAGTGCTCAGCTCGCCGAGAAAATGCGATTTAAGCAATAAAATTTAAAATGCTTATAAAACATAAACCAAACGTTGGAGGTGGTCATTTCTTCATGCGCAGTGAATAACTCGGCACTCTAAAGCACCCGAGAGCGTTTTTTTCGATGCCAACCTAACCAGAGTGACGGGAGCGGCAAAATTCAGAAAAAGTGCTCAGCTCGCCGAGAAAATGCGATTTAAGCAATAAAATTAAAAATGCTTATAAAACATAAACCAAACGTTGGAGGTGGTCATTTCTTAATGCGCAGTAATAAACTCGGCACTCTAGAGCACCCGAGAGCGTTTTTTTCGATGCCAACCTAACCAGAGTGACGGGAGCGGCACAATTCAGAAAAAGTGCTCAGCTCGCCGAGAAAATGCGATTTAAGCAATAAAATTAAAAATGCTTATAAAACATAAACCAAACGTTGGAAGTGGTCATTTCTTCATGCGCAGTGATAAACTCGGCACTCTAAAGCACCCGAGAGCGTTTTTTTCGATGCCAACCTAACCAGAGTTACGGGAGCGGCACAATTCAGAAAAAGCGCTCAGCTCGCCGAGAAAATGCGATTTAAGCAATAAAATTAAAAATGCTTATAAAACATAAACCAAACGTTGGAAGTGGTCATTTCTTCATGCGCAGTGATAAACTCGGCACTCTAAAGCACCCGAGAGCGTTTTTTTCGATGCCAACCTAACCAGAGTTACGGGAGCGGCACAATTCAGAAAAAGCGCTCAGCTCGCCGAGAAAATGCGATTTAAGCAATAAAATTAAAAATGCTTATTAAACATAAACCAAACGTTGGAGGTGGTCATTTCTTCATGCGCAGTGAATAACTCGGCACTCTAAAGCACCCGAGAGCGTTTTTTTCGATGTTAACCTAACCAGAGTGACGGGAGCCGCACAATTCAGAAAAAGCGCTCAGCTCGCCGAGAAAATGCGATTTAAGCAATAAAATTAAAAATGCTTATAAAACATAAACCAAACGTTGGAGGTGGTCATTTCTTCATGCGCAGTGATAAACTCGGCACTCTAAAGCACCCGAGAGCGTTTTTTTCGATGCCAACCTAACCAGAGTGACGGGAGCGGCACAATTCAGAAAAAGTGCTCAGCTCGCCGAGAAAATGCGATTTAAGCAATAAAATTAAAAATGCTTATAAAACATAAACCAAACGTTGGAGGTGGTCATTTCTTCATGCGCAGTGAATAACTCGGCACTCTAAAGCACCCGAAAGCGTTTTTTTCGATGCCAACCTAACCAGAGTGACGGGAGCGGCACAATTCAGAAAAAGTGCTCAGCTCGCCGAGAAAATGCGATTTAAGCAATAAAATTAAAAATGCTTATAAAACATAAACCAAACGTTGGAGGTGGTCATTTCTTAATGCGCAGTAATAAACTCGGCACTCTAGAGCACCCGAGAGCGTTTTTTTCGATGCCAACCTAACCAGAGTGACGGGAGCGGCACAATTCAGAAAAAGTGCTCAGCTCGCCGAGAAAATGCGATTTAAGCAATAAAATTAAAAATGCTTATAAAACATAAACCAAACGTTGGAAGTGGTCATTTCTTCATGCGCAGTGATAAACTCGGCACTCTAAAGCACCCGAGAGCGTTTTTTTCGATGCCAACCTAACCAGAGTGACGGGAGCGGCACAATTCAGAAAAAGTGCTCAGCTCGCCGAGAAAATGCGATTTAAGCAATAAAATTAAAAATGCTTATAAAACATAAACCAAACGTTGGAGGTGGTCATTTCTTAATGCGCAGTAATAAACTCGGCACTCTAAAGCACCCGAGAGCGTTTTTTTCGATGCCAACCTAACCAGAGTGACGGGAGCGGCACAATTCAGAAAAAGTGCTCAGCTCGCCGAGAAAATGCGATTTAAGCAATAAAATTAAAAATGCTTATAAAACATAAACCAAACGTTGGAGGTGGTCATTTCTTAATGCGCAGTAATAAACTCGGCACTCTAAAGCACCCGAGAGCGTTTTTTTCGATGCCAACCTAACGAGAGTGACGGGAGCGGCACAATTCAGAAAAAGTGCTCAGCTCGCCGAGAAAATGCGATTTAAGCAATAAAATTAAAAATGCTTATAAAACATAAACCAAACGTTGGAGGTGGTCATTTCTTAATGCGCAGTAATAAACTCGGCACTCTAAAGCACCCGAGAGCGTTTTTTTCGATGCCAACCTAACCAGAGTGACGGGAGCGGCACAATTCAGAAAAAGCGCTCAGCTCGCCGAGAAAATGCGATTTAAGCAATAAAATTAAAAATGCTTATAAAACATAAACCAAACGTTGGAGGTGGTCATTTCCTAATGCGCAGTAATAAACTCGGCACTCTAAAGCACCCGAGAGCGTTTTTTTCGATGCCAACCTAACCAGAGTTACGGGAGCGGCACAATTCAGAAAAAGCGCTCAGCTCGCCGAGAAAATGCGATTTAAGCAATAAAATTAAAAATGCTTATAAAACATAAACCAAACGTTGGAGGTGGTCATTTCTTCATGCGCAGTGATAAACTCGGCACTCTAAAGCACCCGAGAGCGTTTTTTTCGATGCCAACCTAACCAGAGTGACGGGAGCGGCACAATTCAGAAAAAGCGCTCAGCTCGCCGAGAAAATGCGATTTAAGCAATAAAATTAAAAATGCTTATAAAACATAAACCAAACGTTGGAGGTGGTCATTTCTTCATGCGCAGTGATAAACTCGGCACTCTAAAGCACCCGAGAGCGTTTTTTTCGATGCCAACCTAACCAGAGTGACGGGAGCGGCACAATTCAGAAAAAGTGCTCAGCTCGCCGAGAAAATGCGATTTAAGCAACAAAATTAAAAATGCTTATAAAACATAAACCAAACGTTGGAGGTGGTCATTTCTTCATGCGCAGTGAATAACTCGGCACTCTAAAGCACCCGAGAGCGTTTTTTTCGATGCCAACCTAACCAGAGTGACGGGAGCGGCACAATTCAGAAAAAGTGCTCAGCTCGCCGAGAAAATGCGATTTAAGCAATAAAATTAAAAATGCTTATAAAACATAAACCAAACGTTGGAGGTGGTCATTTCTTCATGCGCAGTGATAAACTCGGCACTCTAAAGCACCCGAGAGCGTTTTTTTCGATGCCAACCTAACCAGAGTGACGGGAGCGGCACAATTCAGAAAAAGTGCTCAGCTCGCCGAGAAAATGCGATTTAAGCAACAAAATTAAAAATGCTTATAAAACATAAACCAAACGTTGGAGGTGGTCATTTCTTCATGCGCAGTGAATAACTCGGCACTCTAAAGCACCCGAGAGCGTTTTTTTCGATGCCAACCTAACCAGAGTGACGGGAGCGGCACAATTCAGAAAAAGTGCTCAGCTCGCCGAGAAAATGCGATTTAAGCAATAAAATTAAAAATGCTTATAAAACATAAACCAAACGTTGGAGGTGGTCATTTCTTAATGCGCAGTAATAAACTCGGCACTCTAAAGCACCCGTGAGCGTTTTTTTCGATGCCAACCTAACCAGAGTGACGGGAGCGGCACAATTCAGAAAAAGTGCTCAGCTCGCCGAGAAAATGCGATTTAAGCAATAAAATTAAAAATGCTTATAAAACATAAACCAAACGTTGGAGGTGGTCATTTCTTCATGCGCAGTGATAAAGTCGGCACTCTAAAGCACCCGAGAGCGTTTTTTTCGATGCCAACCTAACCAGAGTGACGGGAGCGGCACAATTCAGAAAAAGTGCTCAGCTCGCCGAGAAAATGCGATTTAAGCAATAAAATTAAAAATGCTTATTAAACATAAACCAAACGTTGGAGGTGGTCATTTCTTCATGCGCAGTGATAAACTCGGCACTCTAAAGCACCCGAGAGCGTTTTTTTCGATGCCAACCTAACCAGAGTGACGGGAGCGGCACAATTCAGAAAAAGTGCTCAGCTCGCCGAGAAAATGCGATTTAAGCAATAAAATTAAAAATGCTTATAAAACATAAACCAAACGTTGGAGGTGGTCATTTCTTAATGCGCAGTAATAAACTCGGCACTCTAAAGCACCCGAGAGCGTTTTTTTCGATGCCAACCTAACCAGAGTGACGGGAGCGGCACAATTCAGAAAAAGTGCTCAGCTCGCCGAGAAAATGCGATTTAAGCAATAAAATTAAAAATGCTTATTAAACATAAACCAAACGTTGGAGGTGGTCATTTCTTCATGCGCAGTGAATAACTCGGCACTCTAAAGCACCTGAAAGCGTTTTTTTCGATGCCAACCTAACCAGAGTGACGGGAGCGGCACAATTCAGAAAAAGCGCTCAGCTCGCCGAGAAAATGCGATTTAAGCAATAAAATTAAAAATGCTTATAAAACATAAACCAAACGTTGGAGGTGGTCATTTCTTCATGCGCAGTGATAAACTCGGCACTCTAAAGCACCCGAGAGCGTTTTTTTCGATGCCAACCTAACCAGAGTGACGGGAGCGGCACAATTCAGAAAAAGTGCTCAGCTCGCCGAGAAAATGCGATTTAAGCAATAAAATTAAAAATGCTTATAAAACATAAACCAAACGTTGGAGGTGGTCATTTCTTCATGCGCAGTGATAAACTCGGCACTCTAAAGTTCCCGAGAGCGTTTTTTTCGATGCCAACCTAACCAGAGTGACGGGAGCGGCACAATTCAGAAAAAGTGCTCAGCTCGCCGAGAAAATGCGATTCAAGCAATAAAATTAAAAATGCTTATTAAACATAAACCAAACGTTGGAGGTGGTCATTTCTTCATGCGCAGTGAATAACTCGGCACTCTAAAGCACCCGAGAGCGTTTTTTTCGATGCCAACCTAACCAGAGTGACGGGAGCGGCACAATTCAGAAAAAGTGCTCAGCTCGCCGAGAAAATGCGATTTAAGCAATAAAATTAAAAATGCTTATAAAACATAAACCAAACGTTGGAGGTGGTCATTTCTTAATGCGCAGTAATAAACTCGGCACTCTAAAGCACCCGAGAGCGTTTTTTTCGATGCCAACCTAACCAGAGTGACGGGAGCGGCACAATTCAGAAAAAGTGCTCAGCTCGCCGAGAAAATGCGATTTAAGCAATAAAATTAAAAATGCTTATAAAACATAAACCAAACGTTGGAGGTGGTCATTTCTTAATGCGCAGTAATAAACTCGGCACTCTAAAGCACCCGAGAGCGTTTTTTTCGATGCCAACCTAACCAGAGTGACGGGAGCGGCACAATTCAGAAAAAGTGCTCAGCTCGCCGAGAAAATGCGATTTAAGCAATAAAATTAAAAATGCTTATAAAACATAAACCAAACGTTGGAGGTGGTCATTTCTTAATGCGCAGTAATAAACTCGGCACTCTAAAGCACCCGAGAGCGTTTTTTTCGATGCCAACCTAACCAGAGTGACGGGAGCGGCACAATTCAGAAAAAGTGCTCAGCTCGCCGAGAAAATGCGATTTAAGCAATAAAATTAAAAATGCTTATAAAACATAAACCAAACGTTGGAGGTGGTCATTTCTTAATGCGCAGTAATAAACTCGGCACTCTAGAGCACCCGAGAGCGTTTTTTTCGATGCCAACCTAACCAGAGTGACGGGAGCGGCACAATTCAGAAAAAGTGCTCAGCTCGCCGAGAAAATGCGATTTAAGCAATAAAATTAAAAATGCTTATAAAACATAAACCAAACGTTGGAGGTGGTCATTTCTCCATGCGCAGTGAATAACTCGGCACTCTAAAGCACCCGAGAGCGTTTTTTTCGATGCCAACCTAACCAGAGTGACGGGAGCGGCACAATTCAGAAAAAGTGCTCAGCTCGCCGAGAAAATGCGATTTAAGCAATAAAATTAAAAATGCTTATAAAACATAAACCAAACGTTGGAGGTGGTCATTTCTTAATGCGCAGTAATAAACTCGGCACTCTAAAGCACCCGAGAGCGTTTTTTTCGATGCCAACCTAACCAGAGTGACGGGAGCGGCACAATTCAGAAAAAGCGCTCAGCTCGCCGAGAAAATGCGATTTAAGCAATAAAATTAAAAATGCTTATTAAACATAAACCAAACGTTGGAGGTGGTCATTTCTTCATGCGCAGTAATAAACTCGGCACTCTAAAGCACCCGAGAGCGTTTTTTTCGATGCCAACCTAACCAGAGTGACGGGAGCGGCACAATTCAGAAAAAGCGCTCAGCTCGCCGAGAAAATGCGATTTAAGCAATAAAATTAAAAATGCTTATAAAACATAAACCAAACGTTGGAGGTGGTCATTTCTTCATGCGCAGTGATAAACTCGGCACTCTAAAGCACCCGAGAGCGTTTTTTTCGATGCCAACCTAACCAGAGTGACGGGAGCGGCACAATTCAGAAAAAGTGCTCAGCTCGCCGAGAAAATGCGATTTAAGCAATAAAATTTAAAATGCTTATAAAACATAAACCAAACGTTGGAGGTGGTCATTTCTTCATGCGCAGTGAATAACTCGGCACTCTAAAGCACCCGAGAGCGTTTTTTTCGATGCCAACCTAACCAGAGTGACGGGAGCGGCAAAATTCAGAAAAAGTGCTCAGCTCGCCGAGAAAATGCGATTTAAGCAATAAAATTAAAAATGCTTATAAAACATAAACCAAACGTTGGAGGTGGTCATTTCTTAATGCGCAGTAATAAACTCGGCACTCTAGAGCACCCGAGAGCGTTTTTTTCGATGCCAACCTAACCAGAGTGACGGGAGCGGCACAATTCAGAAAAAGTGCTCAGCTCGCCGAGAAAATGCGATTTAAGCAATAAAATTAAAAATGCTTATAAAACATAAACCAAACGTTGGAAGTGGTCATTTCTTCATGCGCAGTGATAAACTCGGCACTCTAAAGCACCCGAGAGCGTTTTTTTCGATGCCAACCTAACCAGAGTTACGGGAGCGGCACAATTCAGAAAAAGCGCTCAGCTCGCCGAGAAAATGCGATTTAAGCAATAAAATTAAAAATGCTTATAAAACATAAACCAAACGTTGGAAGTGGTCATTTCTTCATGCGCAGTGATAAACTCGGCACTCTAAAGCACCCGAGAGCGTTTTTTTCGATGCCAACCTAACCAGAGTTACGGGAGCGGCACAATTCAGAAAAAGCGCTCAGCTCGCCGAGAAAATGCGATTCAAGCAATAAAATTAAAAATGCTTATAAAACATAAACCAAACGTCGGAGGTGGTCATTTCTTCATGCGCAGTGATAAACTCGGCACTCTAACGCACCCGAGAGCGTTTTTTTCGATGCCAACCTAACCAGAGTGACGGGAGCGGCACAATTCAGAAAAAGCGCTCAGCTCGCCGAGAAAATGCGATTTAAGCAATAAAATTAAAAATGCTTATAAAACATAAACCAAACGTTGGAGGTGGTCATTTCTTCATGCGCAGTGATAAACTCGGCATTCTAAAGCACCCGAGAGCGTTTTTTTCGATGCCAACCTAACCAGAGTGACGGGAGCGGCACAATTCAGAAAAAGTGCTCAGCTCGCCGAGAAAATGCGATTTAAGCAATAAAATTAAAAATGCTTATAAAACATAAACCAAACGTTGGAGGTGGTCATTTCTCCATGCGCAGTGAATAACTCGGCACTCTAAAGCACCCGAGAGCGTTTTTTTCGATGCCAACCTAACCAGAGTGACGGGAGCGGCACAATTCAGAAAAAGTGCTCAGCTCGCCGAGAAAATGCGATTTAAGCAATAAAATTAAAAATGCTTATAAAACATAAACCAAACGTTGGAGGTGGTCATTTCTTAATGCGCAGTAATAAACTCGGCACTCTAAAGCACCCGAGAGCGTTTTTTTCGATGCCAACCTAACCAGAGTGACGGGAGCGGCACAATTCAGAAAAAGCGCTCAGCTCGCCGAGAAAATGCGATTTAAGCAATAAAATTAAAAATGCTTATTAAACATAAACCAAACGTTGGAGGTGGTCATTTCTTCATGCGCAGTAATAAACTCGGCACTCTAAAGCACCCGAGAGCGTTTTTTTCGATGCCAACCTAACCAGAGTGACGGGAGCGGCACAATTCAGAAAAAGCGCTCAGCTCGCCGAGAAAATGCGATTTAAGCAATAAAATTAAAAATGCTTATAAAACATAAACCAAACGTTGGAGGTGGTCATTTCTTCATGCGCAGTGATAAACTCGGCACTCTAAAGCACCCGAGAGCGTTTTTTTCGATGCCAACCTAACCAGAGTGACGGGAGCGGCACAATTCAGAAAAAGTGCTCAGCTCGCCGAGAAAATGCGATTTAAGCAATAAAATTTAAAATGCTTATAAAACATAAACCAAACGTTGGAGGTGGTCATTTCTTCATGCGCAGTGAATAACTCGGCACTCTAAAGCACCCGAGAGCGTTTTTTTCGATGCCAACCTAACCAGAGTGACGGGAGCGGCAAAATTCAGAAAAAGTGCTCAGCTCGCCGAGAAAATGCGATTTGAGCAATAAAATTAAAAATGCTTATAAAACATAAACCAAACGTTGGAGGTGGTCATTTCTTAATGCGCAGTAATAAACTCGGCACTCTAGAGCACCCGAGAGCGTTTTTTTCGATGCCAACCTAACCAGAGTGACGGGAGCGGCACAATTCAGAAAAAGTGCTCAGCTCGCCGAGAAAATGCGATTTAAGCAATAAAATTAAAAATGCTTATAAAACATAAACCAAACGTTGGAAGTGGTCATTTCTTCATGCGCAGTGATAAACTCGGCACTCTAAAGCACCCGAGAGCGTTTTTTTCGATGCCAACCTAACCAGAGTTACGGGAGCGGCACAATTCAGAAAAAGCGCTCAGCTCGCCGAGAAAATGCGATTTAAGCAATAAAATTAAAAATGCTTATAAAACATAAACCAAACGTTGGAAGTGGTCATTTCTTCATGCGCAGTGATAAACTCGGCACTCTAAAGCACCCGAGAGCGTTTTTTTCGATGCCAACCTAACCAGAGTTACGGGAGCGGCACAATTCAGAAAAAGCGCTCAGCTCGCCGAGAAAATGCGATTCAAGCAATAAAATTAAAAATGCTTATAAAACATAAACCAAACGTTGGAAGTGGTCATTTCTTCATGCGCAGTGATAAACTCGGCACTCTAAAGCACCCGAGAGCGTTTTTTTCGATGCCAACCTAACCAGAGTTACGGGAGCGGCACAATTCAGAAAAAGCGCTCAGCTCGCCGAGAAAATGCGATTTAAGCAATAAAATTAAAAATGCTTATAAAACATAAACCAAACGTTGGAAGTGGTCATTTCTTCATGCGCAGTGATAAACTCGGCACTCTAAAGCACCCGAGAGCGTTTTTTTCGATGCCAACCTAACCAGAGTTACGGGAGCGGCACAATTCAGAAAAAGCGCTCAGCTCGCCGAGAAAATGCGATTTAAGCAATAAAATTAAAAATGCTTATTAAACATAAACCAAACGTTGGAGGTGGTCATTTCTTCATGCGCAGTGAATAACTCGGCACTCTAAAGCACCCGAGAGCGTTTTTTTCGATGCCAACCTAACCAGAGTGACGGGAGCCGCACAATTCAGAAAAAGCGCTCAGCTCGCCGAGAAAATGCGATTTAAGCAATAAAATTAAAAATGCTTATAAAACATAAACCAAACGTTGGAGGTGGTCATTTCTTCATGCGCAGTGATAAACTCGGCACTCTAAAGCACCCGAGAGCGTTTTTTTCGATGCCAACCTAACCAGAGTGACGGGAGCGGCACAATTCAGAAAAAGTGCTCAGCTCGCCGAGAAAATGCGATTTAAGCAATAAAATTTAAAATGCTTATAAAACATAAACCAAACGTTGGAGGTGGTCATTTCTTCATGCGCAGTGAATAACTCGGCACTCTAAAGCACCCGAGAGCGTTTTTTTCGATGCCAACCTAACCAGAGTGACGGGAGCGGCAAAATTCAGAAAAAGTGCTCAGCTCGCCGAGAAAATGCGATTTAAGCAATAAAATTAAAAATGCTTATAAAACATAAACCAAACGTTGGAGGTGGTCATTTCTTAATGCGCAGTAATAAACTCGGCACTCTAAAGCACCCGAGAGCGTTTTTTTCGATGCCAACCTAACCAGAGTGACGGGAGCGGCACAATTCAGAAAAAGTGCTCAGCTCGCCGAGAAAATGCGATTTAAGCAATAAAATTAAAAATGCTTATAAAACATAAACCAAACGTTGGAGGTGGTCATTTCTTAATGCGCAGTAATAAACTCGGCACTCTAAAGCACCCGAGAGCGTTTTTTTCGATGCCAACCTAACGAGAGTGACGGGAGCGGCACAATTCAGAAAAAGTGCTCAGCTCGCCGAGAAAATGCGATTTAAGCAATAAAATTAAAAATGCTTATAAAACATAAACCAAACGTTGGAGGTGGTCATTTCTTAATGCGCAGTAATAAACTCGGCACTCTAAAGCACCCGAGAGCGTTTTTTTCGATGCCAACCTAACCAGAGTGACGGGAGCGGCACAATTCAGAAAAAGCGCTCAGCTCGCCGAGAAAATGCGATTTAAGCAATAAAATTAAAAATGCTTATAAAACATAAACCAAACGTTGGAGGTGGTCATTTCCTAATGCGCAGTAATAAACTCGGCACTCTAAAGCACCCGAGAGCGTTTTTTTCGATGCCAACCTAACCAGAGTTACGGGAGCGGCACAATTCAGAAAAAGCGCTCAGCTCGCCGAGAAAATGCGATTTAAGCAATAAAATTAAAAATGCTTATAAAACATAAACCAAACGTTGGAGGTGGTCATTTCTTCATGCGCAGTGATAAACTCGGCACTCTAAAGCACCCGAGAGCGTTTTTTTCGATGCCAACCTAACCAGAGTGACGGGAGCGGCACAATTCAGAAAAAGCGCTCAGCTCGCCGAGAAAATGCGATTTAAGCAATAAAATTAAAAATGCTTATAAAACATAAACCAAACTTTGGAGGTGGTCATTTCTTCATGCGCAGTGATAAACTCGGCACTCTAAAGCACCCGAGAGCGTTTTTTTTCGATGCCAACCTAACCAGAGTGACGGGAGCGGCACAATTCAGAAAAAGTGCTCAGCTCGCCGAGAAAATGCGATTTAAGCAACAAAATTAAAAATGCTTATAAAACATAAACCAAACGTTGGAGGTGGTCATTTCTTCATGCGCAGTGAATAACTCGGCACTCTAAAGCACCCGAGAGCGTTTTTTTCGATGCCAACCTAACCAGAGTGACGGGAGCGGCACAATTCAGAAAAAGTGCTCAGCTCGCCGAGAAAATGCGATTTAAGCAATAAAATTAAAAATGCTTATAAAACATAAACCAAACGTTGGAGGTGGTCATTTCTTAATGCGCAGTAATAAACTCGGCACTCTAGAGCACCCGAGAGCGTTTTTTTCGATGCCAACCTAACCAGAGTGACGGGAGCGGCACAATTCAGAAAAAGTGCTCAGCTCGCCGAGAAAATGCGATTTAAGCAATAAAATTAAAAATGCTTATAAAACATAAACCAAACGTTGGAAGTGGTCATTTCTTCATGCGCAGTGATAAACTCGGCACTCTAAAGCACCCGAGAGCGTTTTTTTCGATGCCAACCTAACCAGAGTTACGGGAGCGGCACAATTCAGAAAAAGCGCTCAGCTCGCCGAGAAAATGCGATTTAAGCAATAAAATTAAAAATGCTTATAAAACATAAACCAAACGTTGGAGGTGGTCATTTCTTCATGCGCAGTGATAAACTCGGCACTCTAAAGCACCCGAGAGCGTTTTTTTCGATGCCAACCTAACCAGAGTGACGGGAGCGGCACAATTCAGAAAAAGCGCTCAGCTCGCCGAGAAAATGCGATTTAAGCAATAAAATTAAAAATGCTTATAAAACATAAACCAAACGTTGGAGGTGGTCATTTCTTAATGCGCAGTAATAAACTCGGCACTCTAAAGCACCCGAGAGCGTTTTTTTCGATGCCAACCTAACCAGAGTGACGGGAGCGGCACAATTCAGAAAAAGTGCTCAGCTCGCCGAGAAAATGCGATTTAAGCAATAAAATTAAAAATGCTTATAAAACATAAACCAAACGTTGGAGGTGGTCATTTCTTCATGCGCAGTGAATAACTCGGCACTCTAAAGCACCCGAGAGCGTTTTTTTCGATGCCAACCTAACCAGAGTGACGGGAGCGGCACAATTCAGAAAAAGTGCTCAGCTCGCCGAGAAAATGCGATTTAAGCAATAAAATTAAAAATGCTTATAAAACATAAACCAAACGTTGGAGGTGGTCATTTCTTAATGCGCAGTAATAAACTCGGCACTCTAAAGCACCCGAGAGCGTTTTTTTCGATGCCAACCTAACCAGAGTGACGGGAGCGGCACAATTCAGAAAAAGTGCTCAGCTCGCCGAGAAAATGCGATTTAAGCAATAAAATTAAAAATGCTTATAAAACATAAACCAAACGTTGGAGGTGGTCATTTCTTAATGCGCAGTAATAAACTCGGCACTCTAGAGCACCCGAGAGCGTTTTTTTCGATGCCAACCTAACCAGAGTGACGGGAGCGGCACAATTCAGAAAAAGTGCTCAGCTCGCCGAGAAAATGCGATTTAAGCAATAAAATTAAAAATGCTTATAAAACATAAACCAAACGTTGGAAGTGGTCATTTCTTCATGCGCAGTGATAAACTCGGCACTCTAAAGCACCCGAGAGCGTTTTTTTCGATGCCAACCTAACCAGAGTTACGGGAGCGGCACAATTCAGAAAAAGCGCTCAGCTCGCCGAGAAAATGCGATTCAAGCAATAAAATTAAAAATGCTTATAAAACGTAAACCAAACGTTGGAGGTGGTCATTTCTTCATGCGCAGTGATAAACTCGGCACTCTAAAGCACCCGAGAGCGTTTTTTTCGATGCCAACCTAACCAGAGTGACGGGAGCGGCACAATTCAGAAAAAGCGCTCAGCTCGCCGAGAAAATGCGATTTAAGCAATAAAATTAAAAATGCTTATAAAACATAAACCAAACGTTGGAGGTGGTCATTTCTTCATGCGCAGTGATAAACTCGGCACTCTAAAGCACCCGAGAGCGTTTTTTTCGATGCCAACCTAACCAGAGTGACGGGAGCGGCACAATTCAGAAAAAGTGCTCAGCTCGCCGAGAAAATGCGATTTAAGCAACAAAATTAAAAATGCTTATAAAACATAAACCAAACGTTGGAGGTGGTCATTTCTTCATGCGCAGTGAATAACTCGGCACTCTAAAGCACCCGAGAGCGTTTTTTTCGATGCCAACCTAACCAGAGTGACGGGAGCGGCACAATTCAGAAAAAGTGCTCAGCTCGCCGAGAAAATGCGATTTAAGCAATAAAATTAAAAATGCTTATAAAACATAAACCAAACGTTGGAGGTGGTCATTTCTTAATGCGCAGTAATAAACTCGGCACTCTAAAGCACCCGTGAGCGTTTTTTTCGATGCCAACCTAACCAGAGTGACGGGAGCGGCACAATTCAGAAAAAGTGCTCAGCTCGCCGAGAAAATGCGATTTAAGCAATAAAATTAAAAATGCTTATAAAACATAAACCAAACGTTGGAGGTGGTCATTTCTTCATGCGCAGTGATAAAGTCGGCACTCTAAAGCACCCGAGAGCGTTTTTTTCGATGCCAACCTAACCAGAGTGACGGGAGCGGCACAATTCAGAAAAAGTGCTCAGCTCGCCGAGAAAATGCGATTTAAGCAATAAAATTAAAAATGCTTATTAAACATAAACCAAACGTTGGAGGTGGTCATTTCTTCATGCGCAGTGATAAACTCGGCACTCTAAAGCACCCGAGAGCGTTTTTTTCGATGCCAACCTAACCAGAGTGACGGGAGCGGCACAATTCAGAAAAAGTGCTCAGCTCGCCGAGAAAATGCGATTTAAGCAATAAAATTAAAAATGCTTATAAAACATAAACCAAACGTTGGAGGTGGTCATTTCTTAATGCGCAGTAATAAACTCGGCACTCTAAAGCACCCGAGAGCGTTTTTTTCGATGCCAACCTAACCAGAGTGACGGGAGCGGCACAATTCAGAAAAAGTGCTCAGCTCGCCGAGAAAATGCGATTTAAGCAATAAAATTAAAAATGCTTATTAAACATAAACCAAACGTTGGAGGTGGTCATTTCTTCATGCGCAGTGAATAACTCGGCACTCTAAAGCACCTGAAAGCGTTTTTTTCGATGCCAACCTAACCAGAGTGACGGGAGCGGCACAATTCAGAAAAAGCGCTCAGCTCGCCGAGAAAATGCGATTTAAGCAATAAAATTAAAAATGCTTATAAAACATAAACCAAACGTTGGAGGTGGTCATTTCTTCATGCGCAGTGATAAACTCGGCACTCTAAAGCACCCGAGAGCGTTTTTTTCGATGCCAACCTAACCAGAGTGACGGGAGCGGCACAATTCAGAAAAAGTGCTCAGCTCGCCGAGAAAATGCGATTTAAGCAATAAAATTAAAAATGCTTATAAAACATAAACCAAACGTTGGAGGTGGTCATTTCTTCATGCGCAGTGATAAACTCGGCACTCTAAAGTTCCCGAGAGCGTTTTTTTCGATGCCAACCTAACCAGAGTGACGGGAGCGGCACAATTCAGAAAAAGTGCTCAGCTCGCCGAGAAAATGCGATTCAAGCAATAAAATTAAAAATGCTTATTAAACATAAACCAAACGTTGGAGGTGGTCATTTCTTCATGCGCAGTGAATAACTCGGCACTCTAAAGCACCCGAGAGCGTTTTTTTCGATGCCAACCTAACCAGAGTGACGGGAGCGGCACAATTCAGAAAAAGTGCTCAGCTCGCCGAGAAAATGCGATTTAAGCAATAAAATTAAAAATGCTTATAAAACATAAACCAAACGTTGGAGGTGGTCATTTCTTAATGCGCAGTAATAAACTCGGCACTCTAAAGCACCCGAGAGCGTTTTTTTCGATGCCAACCTAACCAGAGTGACGGGAGCGGCACAATTCAGAAAAAGTGCTCAGCTCGCCGAGAAAATGCGATTTAAGCAATAAAATTAAAAATGCTTATAAAACATAAACCAAACGTTGGAGGTGGTCATTTCTTAATGCGCAGTAATAAACTCGGCACTCTAAAGCACCCGAGAGCGTTTTTTTCGATGCCAACCTAACCAGAGTGACGGGAGCGGCACAATTCAGAAAAAGTGCTCAGCTCGCCGAGAAAATGCGATTTAAGCAATAAAATTAAAAATGCTTATAAAACATAAACCAAACGTTGGAGGTGGTCATTTCTTAATGCGCAGTAATAAACTCGGCACTCTAAAGCACCCGAGAGCGTTTTTTTCGATGCCAACCTAACCAGAGTGACGGGAGCGGCACAATTCAGAAAAAGTGCTCAGCTCGCCGAGAAAATGCGATTTAAGCAATAAAATTAAAAATGCTTATTAAACATAAACCAAACGTTGGAGGTGGTCATTTCTTCATGCGCAGTGAATAACTCGGCACTCTAAAGCACCCGAGAGCGTTTTTTTCGATGCCAAC